>NW_017307512.1:325080-364583 GCF_000935625.1 Nanorana parkeri
AATACAAAATAAAAATAATATGAAAAAAATAATGGGGTAAAAATAAATATATATACTGTACTGTGTATGTGTGTGTTTATATACATATATATATATGTGTATATATAAATATATATGTGTGTGTGTGTGTGTGTATATGTATAAAAATGAAAAACAAATATATATCTTTTATTTTCTAAAGCTTGCCTTACACCAGGGGTCTCAAACTCAATTCACTCGGGGGCCACTGGACAATTTTTTTTCTCCCATGGGGAGTGCTTTTCAAATTTCCCCAGACCCCCACAATAATACACTACCCCCACAATAACACAATACTGCAAGTCGGGTACATGGTCTGTGACCGCGTACCTGACTTGTCAGCTGGCCGCGGGCCACAGAGTACCGGTACTTTGAGACCGCTGCCTTACACTATCCAAATTTTAGTTGGTCCTTGATGAACCAGCTGAAATTGCACAGTGAGTGCCACTGTTGGCATCCCCTTCGGCCAGCATCCCTAGATCAGCTGATTGAAGGAGCCGGTCAGAAAATCTTCAAACAAACAAAGCAGGCAATTAATCAACTTCCAGCTCTGTTCAGGTATTCTGGTAGCAGCCCGGTGGCCGCTGTCAAAATATAATGAAGACAGTGGAAGAATCCTCGATCAATGCTTGTAAGCGTTGATCGAGGATTCTGTAATTCAGCCAACAGGTTGAATGATGAAAATATTAGTGTATGGTCAGCTTAAGACTGTCCAGAAAATTGAATGCAATATGGCAACCTGGAGGCATTCTGTATACCAATAGTGCAACGACCCCAGAAATGTAATTACTTGATTGTGTGACACAAACATCTGCAGTAAGATAAAAAAAAACACATTTTAGGCATCCCCTGCAATAGTAATTTTATTTTTGGTGAGATACTACCTTATGGGTTAACTACTACAACTTTTCTCATTAGAACAATTCAAATGCAGCAGGTGGTTATAATGAACACCCTCCCGCTCAGGAATCAGTCTGGAAAAGACTGTCAAAAATTGAGCGCCCAGTGGGGGTTGTTTTTTGGTGACAAAAGTGGAGTTACACTTTATATTGTAGGTAATCCCCAAATTTAGCAAATATGCTTCCCTGGACACAAGCCGTTCGTAATCTGACCCTCTGGGAGTTAGTAGCTACAGGCCTGAAAACTGGGAACTTGACTGCAGAACTTAGAGCAGTGCCACATGTGCCAAGGCTTTGCAATGTCTCTCTTGTACAGGCATTTTGGCTACATTATTGCAAGTTAACAGCTGCTGCAACACAAGTGGGTGCTACTTTTATCCTATAATGGCCCCACTGCATGAATAGTGTCATTATCAATAGTATTTAGGCAAAGCAAGGGTTTTGATGTTGCCAAAACTAGTCCATTGTGTTTGATTGTTAGCTTCTCTTTTAAAGGCAACTGAGTTTTAGTTACCATTTACCATATCTTTTAATTTATTTGGGTAAGATGGAAAGGTTGCTGCTATACATTAAAAAAAATGTAATTTATCATATTATTCATTTTCTCTTCCATCTAAACCTTGATAACAGGGTCAATTTTATTAGGCTGGTGTCAGTTCTGAAAGAATTGGTAAACCTTTGCCTGGCAGAGATAAAACACCTTACCCCATATCTTATCTTATGTGTGGACATAACAGTCATCATTGTTACACCTCATTGCTCATATTGTGTAATATTCAACTGCATACATGCCACTGAGATATACCAAACTACTAATTTTTGCATGAGGAAGATGGGATCTTTAACCACTTGCTGCCCAGAGCACTTTCTTACATTTGCACACACATGATCAAATCTGATGATCAAATCTGAATTTTTGACTAAAAAAATGAATCAATGTACTGGTAAGGAATTAATGGCAGAGAATCAATGTAATGGTACTTACATGTGAATCCAGGGATCAGGAAATGGGCGGCTTGTGCGGAGGATCGGGACTCTCGTGGTGTCTGTACGAATCTAGTTGATGTGCTGCTTGAGGATGTTCGTCTACCAGGGAGGGATACTGTGAACGGAGAGAAGGGACTCTGTCCGTGGTGCCGCTGAGAGAATGTAGGCTCTGGGCAGTGTGGGGGAGAACCAGGAGGGACCCAGCGGTATCAAGCGCAGACTGAGCTGCTGTGGCCGCGGCTGTAATTGTTGGCACTCGGTCTTAGTCAGGTCTGCTGAGGACGGTGTACAGGAGTCGGTACGCAAGCGCAGCTGACAGACCCCGGGTGGTCAGGTCAGTGAAGGGACGGGGATGTTATGGGTAAAGAAGATCAAGAACGGCCCATTTCGAGGTATTAACCTCTTTTTCAAGCTCAAGTGGAACAAGCTAGTGCTCCATTGTTGTGTTTGTTGTTGCGCCCTTCGTGTTCCTTTGTTGATCTGCATCTACAGGTTCTCCTCCTGTTTCCAGGGCTGCACACATGTTTGTAAGTTAGCCTTCCCTATCCGAGAGCGCTGTCTATGTTTTTCTGTTTTTGCAAATCAGTGCAGTAAACATCATAGCAGGAGGGATTGGCTATAGCAAAACCCATGAGCATGCTCAGAACTGGGGTAGTCTTGTTCCTGCCACTCCCCTGTTGGGAGGTTGGTGCTCAGGTGCTGGGCGGCTGCTCAGGCCTAAGGGGTAGGCCCTCAAGGCCTAACCTCATGGAATGCCATGTGCTATCTGATTTTGCTGCATCCACTACAGGGACCTAACCCATGTTAAAAAAGGTCAGGGGGACACTGGAGTCACCACAGGAACCTCCACTGGTCCAGGTTAGTTTGTCCTGAAGCAGAGTACACACTGGAACGTCTTTGGGAATGGAGACACTTCTGGCCTGTCAATAGGGAGAAGATGGACCTTCCACTAGGATCTGTACGCCTTACTAGAAGTGAGTCTACTATATCACCAGCATTTTCTGGTATTCTAGCATGTCTATCTACCATCATTATTTCAAGTTCTGCAATAAAAGTTTAAAAGCATCCATGGACTCTCGTTCTGCTTACTACTGCAAGAGGATGCATGTGAGTAAATGCACCTGGGGACAAGGTTATCTCATCTGGGGGTCCCACTTGTACATCACAAGGCCCAGTTGGGTGGAGGCACTGCCATTACAAATCGATTACAGCCCCTTTACTCCCACTTAGCGGAGGCATGGGACTTCTGAGTTACCCACAGGTTGGCAGCGGTAGATGATTGGAGACGGTCATCTCACATGACCCCCCCTGAAGCAGGGCTACACTAACAAACAGAAGGAAAATCTAAATCAAATCAATATTTGGTGTGACTGCCCTTTGGCTGCAAATCAGTATCATTTAATTCACTTGCACAAAGTCAGGGATTTTGTAGGATTAGAATCAGGTGTATGATTAACCAATTCTACTAAGCATGCGCTAATGATCATCAATTGCATAGGTAGGTTGAAACACAGTCATTAACTGAAACAGAAACAGCTGTAGGAGGCTTAAAACTGGGTGAGGAACAGCCAAACTCTGCTAGTAAGGTGAGGCTGTGGAAGACAGTTTCATGTCACAGGTCATACACCATGGCAAGACTGAGCACAGCAACAAAAAACAAAGTAGTTATTCTGCATTAGCAAGGTCTCTCCCAGGCAAAGATTTCAAAGCAGAATGGGGTTTCAAGAAGTGCTGTTCAAGCTCTGTTGAAGAAGCACAAAGAAACGGACAACATTGAGGACCTTAGACACAGTAGTCGGCAAAGGAAACAATGCAGCAGATGAAAGAATCATCAAGCTTACTTTCCCTTCAACATCAGAAGATGTCCAGCAGTGTCATAAGCACCAAATTGGCAGAAGCCAGTGGGACCAGGGTACACCAATCTACTGTCTGGTGAAGTCTGGCCAGAAGTGGTCTTCTTTGAAGAATTGCACCCAAAAAGTTTCCGACAGGGAAACAAGGCAAAGCGACTCAAATCTTAACATCATCGAGTCTGTCTGGGATTAAATGAGGAGACAAAAGGATTTGAGTCAGCCGACATCCATAGAAGATCTGTGGTTAGTTCTCCAAGATGTTTGGAACAACCGACCTATAAGGTGAGCGGCCCACTGAGAGAGGGAGCACCTGGGTGATAATTGTAGTTGACGTATGGACTTTGTATAAAGAACTTTCACAGTGGAAGGATAAAGAGTGTGGTGCACTTGGGACAAATCTTGAGCACTTTATACGTGTGATTCCACATTTGTGCACATCTGAACACGGAATATATGATTGAACTTTCCAGAGGGATATTATTTACAAGAAGAGCAATTGTGAACACTTTGATTGCATGTATTATTTAGCACTTATTTATTATAGAGATTTGTTTATTTATTTATTGTTCTAGATGAAGCACAGCACAGTCATTATAATTTGGAACAACTGACCTGCCGAGTTCCTTCAAAAACTTTGTACAAATGTACCTAGGAGAATTGATGCTGTTGTGAAGGCAAAGGGTGGTCACACCAAATATTGATTTGATTTGGATTCATTTACTTTCCACTTTGTTAAATGATAAAAATAAACTATTAACACTTTTATTTTTTAAAGCATAAACTTTTGCACAGTACTCTTATATACTTTACTAAGTAATTTTAACACATTACAGTACCTTTATATACTAAAGCATAAATAAAATATAATGTATAAGAAAACTGATACGAAATGGTGCAATAAAATTACTGTTATACACTTGCATTGAAATATTAGTTAGACCATTATTAAATTGATCTTTAATTTATTGGATCCTTTTCTAATCCCTAATTCATTAATTGTATCCATCTCGTCATGTATCAGCTGCATTGTTTCCTTGCTGCTATTAAAATATTCATATGTACGAATAGTGCAGCTGCAATATGTCTCCACTTAGAGGCATTTTATGCAATTACCTTTATTTAACCAGTTGACATCCGCGGTGTTAAACCCCCTTCCCATCCAGGCCATTTTTCAGTATTCAGCGCTGCGGTACTTTGATTATGAATTAATTGGTTGCTACAAACAAGATGCATATACACATTTCTTAGTAGAAAGTAGTAGGTATAATAATAGCACGCTCAGGCTCACCCTACACATTATTTTTTCAGCTCCCGGGACAACAATCTAAAGCCAGCAGACTGAGTGATGGCTACTGGGGTCGGTTAACCCCATACTTAACCTTTTATACACACAAACAATTAATTTTAAAGGAAATGCACCAGTCACAGCAACTTCTGTGACAACTCTAAACTGAAGAAATGATTCACCCACTGCCATTCCAGACCGGAGTATAACAGAAAAGAGTTTAAAATATGGTAGTAGGACTCTTTAAGTTCTTATTTAGAGCATTTAAACAATCAGTGTAATGAGTTTTAAATATTGTTTTAATGAAAGAAAGGAGAAATTTGTGCAAGAATATATTTACAGAAAAAAATATTACAAAAATAGACAATAAGCAACAGCAAAATAAAATACCTAAAAAATTCACCTGTTCTTTAGTTTTGGCAGTGTAAAGCCAAATCTCACAGTCACTGGCCCTCAGAGATTACTCTTCGCATTCATGCATACTTTCAATGAAAACTGGAGAGCCTAGAGCTGTAGATACAGCAGGTTTTTATGGAACTTCTTGAGGGTGTGGTTTAACTAGCCTCCCTCAATCACTAGAGCTAAGGGGTGGAATTTAGAAGTGTTCAAGTCCTTAATTATACCAATTTCCAGTATAAAAATGTCTGCTGTTACCACCCGGTAACAGGAAGCATGTTCCTATTGCACCTGCAGAGGGTGCCAGTGTTTCACTTCATGACCGCATGGATGAAGGCAGGTCAAAGAGAAGCAGAGTAGTAATTCCACACCCAACATACTCAACTGGAGATGGCAATGCCTACTAGGTGGTGGGTAAGACTATCTTTAATAAAATAAATGCTGGAAATGCTGATACAGTCTTAGACTCACTCTAAGAAAAAGGTGGATGATAAAATCCACTAACAGTGAATGAAAACTGAAATCATATTTAATGTACAGAACATTTAGGACAGGTAAAATAAATGGCTGTACAAGTTCCAATACTTCTAAAAAGAAGCTAGCACCTACACTTATAGAACATGTTGACATAAATTAAAAAATGCTGTCATGAATTATCAATTAGTTTACAAGATTATTAAACAGAAGCTTGTGTTTCATGAATTCGGCTACATTGTAGAGCCATTTATGCTGCCGTCTATATTTATGTATGAGGGTGGTTCAGGCGTTGCACTCACAAGGTCATTATTGATCAGAAACACCTGTGAAAACATACAAGGGAAGGGAAGACATATTCAACTTTTTATTCAACATATATTAGGTCATATTTATACTTGACCTAAAAATCTGAATCAGACAATCGAATGTGAAGTAGCCCCTAAAGCCTTTCATTGGGTCATGGTGAACAAATGCTGTTATTTTAGGATGGAAAGTTTGCCAACTAAAATGTGATCCTCTAACCCACAGGAACTACTTAAAGGAGAACTATGGGGGTTAGGGCGGTATACTGAGACGCCGCAGCTGAAGCGGATCCGACAATTATGTCTGGATCCGCCCAGCTGCGTGAGTGACAGCTGGCTCTGGCTATCTAGAGGCAGAGCCAGCTATACCCACCCCCTCCCGTTCTGCCAGATAGCGCTGGAGGATTGGAGCAGGGAGGGGGGAATCCAGCCCCTCCCCTGTCACGGCAGAGAGCCGTGACAGGATCGAGTAGTGAGCGAACGCCGGTATGTGTTCGCTCACTTCCCGATCTACTGAGCCGACCTGTGACAGTCTCATATTCACAGGTCGGCTAGAACTATGAGGTGAGTGAAAAGCACTCACCTCATAGTTCTCCTTTTTAAAGACCCCAGTTTTCCACAACACCTGCAAGGCTGAGTCTGTGTATTTGTAGGGGGCTCACTGTTATATAATTTATAGTACCTTTAGCACAAGCCACTGCTAATAAAAGCCTTACCCCCCACCAACTTTTTCTGCGCAGCTAGATATATACTTGCTTGTTTGCCTGTTTTTTCCTGGCACAGGACAGCATTTTTACAGAAAGTGTATTTGCCTTGTCCTCTTCTTAATGCATATGAGTGCATGGCCCCCATTTATTTCATTGGGTGAGCTGCACTGGTCCATCAGAGTATGCCTCTTCTATAAGAGGACCTTTCAGAGATGCTTTTCAAAGAGAAATTGAGCTGTTCCAGGCAGGGCCACACAGTGACAATCACTAGAACAGGGATGAATGTAAGTATGTAGCCAGGTGGACTGCACTCAGGAAAGTGGAGGGATTCAATAATAGACAACTTGTACCAAAGGTACAGTTGTCGCTTAACCCCTTCATGACTGAGCTAGTTTTCAGGTTCTGTTCATAAATGACTGACACACTTTTTACATTTTTGCTGTGTGATTCTTCCACAGCAGTAATATACTTTCTTACTAAATGTACCCACACATATTATATATAGTTTTTTAGAGGACAGATAGGGCTATATAATTATATCACATATGTGCACCTAACCCCTCACTTAGTTTGAATAAAATAAAAAAATGAGGAAAAAAACTAGAAGAAAACACTTTTTTCACAAGTTTTGACTATTATTTTTTTAAAGAATTGTTTTATATTATAGTATAAAACATATATTTATATATAATTTTTGTTTTCCTAATGTTGTTTTACACTTTATTTACATTTTTTTACACTTTGTAAAAAAAACAAAAAACAAAAACAAAACACTTTTTTTTCTTGTCAGTCTATATGACTGCTTGATAAATTAACTTTTTTTTTTAATTTTTGGCTTTTAGGCTGATCCAAACTTAGGAACAGCTAATAATAACCTTAGAGACTGATCCTGACTTTAGTCAGATTCAGATCTCACTAAAAGCTCTTTGATCGTGCCTAGACGATCAGAACTGATACATTTCACTCAAAAGATATACATTGTATCTTTTCAGTGAAATGTATCTAAACATCAGGCTCTCGAGCTGTCAAAACAAATAGCAGAGAGGTGAGTCACTGCTACCTCTCTGCTATTTTCAGCTATCAAATACGGGATCGCAAATTGCGGTCCTGTATTTGTATGTAACGGCTTCATTCTTTCATTACTGAAAGGAAGAAGCTTTTACAAAAAGCTTAATTATTTAATTAATAAATGCCTCAATACTAAGGCATTCATTAATTACTGGTAACTGCTGAGAATCAGCTGTTACCAGCATTACATTACAAAACCTGATATAACTCGTCACGTACAGTGTACGTGGCCAGTCATATAGGCACAAAGTGCAGGGACGTGCACTGTACGTCTCCCGTCACGAAGGGGTTAAAGAGAAAATTTTGTAGGTCTTAAGAATCTAATTAAAATTGGCAAAGCCTAATATGTTCACTAGGCTCATCTGCAACTGCATCTGTGACACCCCTATATACTGTATATCTAATGTTATTATAATTGTAATTTATGTTCTCTATAAAACATGTTTAATGAAGATGTAACTAGATAAAATTATGATTTTTATATCTATCTGGAGTTCAGTATAACATTCTTAACCCCTGACTCCTTTGCCCTTCCCCACATTGCACAGTATGACCCCTCATCTACAGGAACAGTGGTGTCTTTGCAGAGGTCTCATACACACCCTGTGGCAGAACTGGAGCTCTCCAATTATAATGAAGCATGAGCTTTTTTATTGCGGAGTAGACATGTAACCCCACAACAAAATAGTTTAATTTCAGATAAATTCAGATTTTTATTTCTTTTGTTTTTTGCGGATTTCAGATCCAAAATTTATTTTGGTTCGTTATTCGGAATTTTCGTTTTGGAATGAAGTCACATGACTGTGTCTGTAATGCAACCCCCAACAGCCAGAAAATAAAATCAGATTGCCACATGTCTGAATTAGTTTTGTTTTGAACGAAATTTGGATGGATCCAAATTTTCGTTAAACAAGCATCCCTACGCATTTTGAATTCGGAAATTCAGATGCATCCAGATAACCCAATTTAACAAAATTTGAACGATTATCCATTCAAAACTAAACAAAATTTACATATCTATTGAAGAACTATAGGTCTGACTCAGCAGAGGGCATGTTGGACCCCTGCAGAGAAACCCTGGTTTCCTCAAAGAGAGAAAGGGTCCTTCTCTTCAGCATGTTGTGAGAGGACAGGTTTTACTGCCAAGACCCACACCTTTTGTTATGATGTACCTAGAATGTATATAGCAGAATTTAAAATAAACGTTTGGTTGGGCTTTAAGCGTCAGCATTATTTTTAGATGGTAGGTATGTCGTTTAGGTTAAAGGGAAGGAGTGGTTAAGAATAATATTAGCAAAAGGTGAGCATTGGTGGACCATGGCTGGTTACTCTAATATTTATTTATTTTTATCTGGCTGCAAATGTCTTGGTTTCTGGTGTCCAAAAGTAGCATATCACTGCTCAACCTGCAACAAGACACACTGAAACTCCTCTACAGCAGCCATTACTGATGTACATATACACATACTGATACCCAGCTGTTCCTTACCTGGGGTGCAACATTGGGTGCAAGAACCATCGCCTGGCATCCAAACAAAGACAGGAAAACAGATACTGAGAACAGCAAGAGATTGCTTAACAGAAGTACTATAAGAACAAAGTATCCACCAGCCTGTAAAAGCAAAAAAGGATATAATTTCATGTTAGCATTATTAGAAGCATAAAAGTTATTTTCTATACCTCAGGAATAACAGTCTATCTGTAGCCCCATAATTCACCAAATTTACCTCGATAGTCCCTATATCTTGGTTTCACAGCACAATAAGTGTTACTATAAAGCCTTGGTGATACATTCAAACTTACTGTATATGGTGAAAGCATATGTTTTCAGTCATACTCCCCCTTGATTAAACCGACAATGGTTCATAAACATTTCAAGTCAACATAATTTTTTTCAAATTACATTCTTATGACATTTTTGCAAAAGGTAACAAACAAATGTAAACAAACAAAGAATACAATATAACATTTTGCCAAAAATAGCAAGGAAAAGTAAACAAATACAGGTTTCGGTGCAAATAGTCACAACACAGAGTCAAAGAAAAATAACATTGCATAGATGTTGAATACCACAGAATCCAGGGTTTCCAAAGAGTATCAAATTTTGAAAGGTTGGAACTATAAAAAGCCACAATTCATTCATAATTTTTGTGTAAGTGGACCAGTTGTAGAACTTGATTAACATTACAGGGTTTAGTAGATTTCCAAACGCTTGCGATCAGTAATCTAGCAGATAGAAACACATCTGCAATGATCAATCGATAAGGATAAGGAAAATCCTCAATTCCCAGATTTAGTAACGCCAAAGCAGGGCTTGGCCACAACCCAACTCCAGTGATTTGGTATAAAACATGGAAGACTTGGTTCCAAAAAACTGTAAGTTCTTTGCATGACCATAAGATATGGAGCAAAATGTCAACCTGGCCACAGTTTCGCCAACAAAGGTTAGAATTATGAGCAGAAAATTTTGCCAACCTATAGGGAGTGAAAAACCACCGTAATTTTACTTTCTGAGATATTTCCTACAGGTTAAGACAATGTGAGGTAGACGACATATACTGAAGAGCCTTACTCCATTGCTACGTAGTCTACGTCTTATCGAAGTCCTGTTCCAATTATAGGAAGGATGATGACATAGTAAAGAGCAATTTGTCTTGAAGGGTATTATAGATTAAAGAAATACCCTTTTGTGGATAAAATGGGCAGTGGTAGAAAGACCAAATGGCATCAGGAACTTGTAATTCTACAGCACCACCTTTAAGAAACAAATGTTTGATTTGCAGATACCAAAAATTTTCTCCTTGTGACAAGAAGTATGTGGTCGCCAATTCAGAAAAAGATTGAATATTGTTTTCTCTTCAGAGATCAGATATCAAAGAGATTCCTTGTGAGGACCAAGACTTTAAGGGCAAGTCAGGAATAAGAAGCTCACACACTGTGATAGATATCTTCAGTTTAGGACCATGTGTAGTTTAGGAGTTACACGTGTTTCCGTGCCTAAAGTGTTGCAACAATAGATAAAGGGATATCAACATTAGGATATGCGGACCAAGTAGAAGCTAGAGTACAACACGATAAAGTAAAGACAATACAGAACATAACAATATGAACAATCATAACAAGAAAAACACATAAAGGTGCAATCCAATAGGGATCCGTACTCAGTATCACACTACACGTATCAATTAGGGTAAAGAAACGAGCTGCACATGTACCCAACACAGCTCCAGACCTCACTGAGTAGAGGATATAGACAGTAGATCACCAAACGACCTTCATGTCTTGTAGGCTTGATCTTTGGAAACCTGTTGCCAATCTGACAAAACTCTTCCAGAAGTAGGAGTAGAAGATCTCGGTGGAGGTTCCTCTGGAGTGATGTTCTACAAGCGCAATATGTTGATACCTTCCTCTAGTGAAGAGATGCTGTGTGTAGATCCCTTGTTGTTCACAATGATTTTTGTAGGGTAGCCCCATCAATAGGCAATATTGTTGCTCTAAAGAGCTCTGGCTATCTGTGCCAATTATCTTTGGAGGTTGAGAGTATATTGGGATAAGTCCGGGAAAAATTGCAGCTTAGAGAAACGTGCAGGCATTTGATCCACATTGCGAGTTTTAAACAGGAAATGTTTCTTAACATGAAAAAAGTGTATACACAATACACATCTCGCGGATTCTTATCAGTAAGAAAAGATGGCTTTGCAATCCTGTGAATTATGTCTATAATAAAATCAGAATCAAATATGTCAGGAAGAACTCTTGCGCATAGTGAAGGAGCTCAGATTGTGAGACTGATTCGGGGACACCATGGATTTTGACACTGTTTGATTGATCTTCAAGATCCGCCATTTTTATTTTCAGCCAGTGAATCATCAGTAGTCTGATCATGGGAATCAATAAGCTGGTTAAGGGTGGAAGCCAATTCTCCAATGTTATGCTCGACGTGATCCAATCTAGATTCATCTTCATGAACCTCAGATTTGAGTTGTTGCACTAATGACACTATATCAGTGTGAATGGCACTGCGTAGAGATATTAACATATCTTTAAGAGTAGTATTTAATACAAGCTGATTAATGGATCTGTTAAGTTCTCTAGTATCATTAAGTGAGGTGTTTGATGAACTCTTGGTTTTGGCAGGGCTCCCAGAAAGTGACGATGCAAACCCTGGAGGAATAGGAGACAGGTCTGCCCAAGGTGGATCGTCCAGAGGAGCCTCTCGGTCCCGAGGCGAGGATGAGTAAGAAGCCCGGGAGTGAGATCCTCTGCCATCTTGAGCACACCGCGGGAAGCACTCAGTTCCTGCGGCCTATGTCCGTCCTTTTATTTGCGATTGACGATTCGGGCTACCGATGTGTCAGTGTCAAGTTAGTGAGGTCTGTGCCGAGTGGTGGAGTGGAGCAGGTAGTTTATACGGCCATATGGCTTGTGCGGTAGCCACGATCCAGCAAGTCAACATGATTTTAAACAGAAACTCAGGGTTTATGCAAATACTCACTCTAATAAAAGAAAGGAGGCATATTGCTTTGCCACCTATAATATGTGGTTATATGTCCAAGTCAACTTATTGGGGAGATTTGTTGGCCATATGCAAACAATAACATCATTACTTAACGCATTAGTATAGTCATAAAGATCCTATGTAGATCTATGCTATGCAAGACTGCAGATAATTACAGAGAAGAATGTTGAAATATTGCATGGATGTTGAACAGAGCACTGTAGTTGTGTGGAGGCAAACCTATGTATATGGCTAGATCTTTCAGAGCAAAGATCACTGTAAATCCATGTCTCCAGTATCTGGTAAAGCCTGAATTCCACAAATCCAAGAAAATGTGTATCCACATACAGCAAACATATGTTGTTGAGTAAACGCTAAAGTTCAGATAACTGTGAAGCATGGTTAGATCTTGCCAGTTCCTTAGTGGTCTCGACCGTCCCATATTGGCAGATAATTTCCAGTATGTAAACCATCCAACGTGCAGACAGGAAATATCAGGAAATCGATAAACTCTTTAACACAAAGGGGCCCCTTTTGTACTTTGAATTCAGTATGTACAGAAAACTCGGTGTATGGCCAGCCTCAGTTTGACCATTCTGGGTTAACATAAAGAGAACACAAGTTCACAATCAAAAATGACCTGGTCTCTGAGAGTTAAGGCATAACTGATATAACAATTAAAGTGTAGAGATTGTGATCATTACAGCCCATTGGTTGCCCCTAAATCTGAACTCTAGCTGATATTTAAAACATTAATTAATAAATTACACAAATGGCCCTTATTTTTTTACATATAGCTATTATAAGTACCTGAACCTGCCTTACTTTTCTGGACCAATTTATTTTATTTTTACCCCATGATAAATGTACACTTTAGACCTCCCAATATACTCCACTCAAGGAATATTAAAATAAAAATAGTAGGAGTTTGTTCATCAGAAGATATTAAATCAAGATCAGAACAAAATGCCTAATTAACCACCTCCTGTCCGCCGATCGTTGAAAGACGGCCGGACGGGAGTCTCCTAGATGCGGGTGGGCTTCTTTAGACGTCCTTCATGCCCGCGCCCACCCGCGCGCACCCCCACGAGCGGGAACCCGCCAGGATTTTAAACAGCCAGCGATGGCCGTTTACATACAAGCGGTCCGGCGTCTGTAAAGACACCCGATGGCTTGTATGATACAAGTCAGGGTGCGCCCCCCCTCCTTACCTCTGTCACTGTCCCCGCCGCCCCCGCGATCCCGGGCGTCCATCCGGTCCGGGCGATGTCTGTGCACTGAGAACGGAGGGAGATCACTACGCGATCTCCCTCCGCTCTCCTCGCGGTCTCTGAATGCAGGAAGTGATGTATATTACATCACTTCCGCATTCCTCTGTCACTCTCCGGTACAGAAACCGGAGAGAAGCTGATGAAGCAGATCTGTGCTTCATCAGCTTCTCTGGGGGTCCCTAGGTGGCATTATGGGTCTTAGAGACCCCTGATATCTCCATAAAGGGGACCTGTCACTGTAATTTGTTATCACATAGTGTACTTCTTAGCACCCTATGTGATAACAATAAAGTTAAGTGTAAAAAAAGTTAAAAAAAGAAATTGCTCACAAAATAAATAAAAATGTACACACACAAAACAAAAAAAACCCACAACATTTTTTAAAGTCACCCACCCCCACATAGATGCACAAAAATGCGTTAGATGCGCCTACACGCACAAACGACGATTGCTCCAATTATGCTGCACATGTTACATATTGCCGCGAACGTCGCAGTGAGAGCAATAATTTTAGGGCCATCCATCACTGATAACACTAAACTGATGAGCGGAAAAATCTTTTAAAGCGTCGCCTCTGACCCATTTTGGCTATGGTGTTTTTTTGCAATTTCGCGGGCGCGCACAATTTTAAGGCTTGACATGTTTGGTGTCTATTTACCCGACGTGACCCCAACTTTTATATTTTAGCAAAAAATTGGGTAAAAATAAATGTTTCCTAAAATAATAAAGGGAAAACCATTTTTTTTTTTGAAATATTCAGTACTTTTTTTGTTATATAGTAAAAAATAAAAACCCAAGTGGTGATTAAATACCACCAAAAGAAAGCCCTATGTGTGCCAAAAAATTGGTATACAATTCATTTCAGTACAGCGTTGCATGACGGAATAAAGGTCAGCCAAAGTACCGCAGTGCTGAATACTGAAAAATGGCCTGGTCAGGAAGGGGGTGTAAACACCCCGGTCAGCAAGTGGTTAAAACCAAATTATTTTACATGCACACAAGCACCATATGTTTTCCGAAAATTCATCAAATATATCAACAGAGATTACATCGAGTTAACAAGTAACAAATATAACCAGTTTCAAAAGTGTATGCACTTGGGGAATAGAAGAAATGTGATTGTAATATTTATTGCATTAGAAACCTTTATGACTCTCAAATTTAGATTTAGGGCTCGTTCACACCAAAACTGGAAGGATATTGCAAGTCAACGGAGGGTCAATTGACTTTCAATTAGAACCTCCTTTGCATTTTTTTCTCTTTTTGACAATCTTTATTTTACTTAACATATCTTGAGTGGACAAACATTGTTGTATTCTTTTAATAATCTTTTTTTTTTACTTCCACTCTATTGCATTGTAATTACATCAGTGATCTACTTGTTTTTTTTCATCTCAGTGCAATGGAACACAGCAGTGTGAACTGGTCACATTCACACCCATGGATTTTTTTGGTGCCCTGGCATCCATTTAAAATGATCGCAATGCAACGAATCCAGTGTGAATGTGGCCTTACACTTGTGATGGCCCACCAATGTTCTATCTCTGTCATGTGTAGAGATATCTAACAAATGTACATACTACGTTTGTGTGTCCTAACTGCATGTGTATGTGGTATGAGGGTATATCTCATACCACATACACATGGTAGTGTATGTGTTTTTTGTAAATCTGAACCTAAAAACAGCAATGGAATATATTTTTTTCCACTTGGTGCTCCTACAAGTAATGCATTTCCTTTCCTAGGTTGACAACATTTACATAATAGTATCTATGAAGGGGCAGCATTGTCAAATATTAAGTATTTTCATATATACATAATACTACTATTATGTGTGTGTTTAATTAGAACTTACAACTGATCCCTTCATGTAGTGATGGTAATTGCCATGACTTATAACGATCAGATCCACACAAACCATAACTAGTGCAAGAAAGCTGATGAAGGTGGAAGCAAAATTTAGACCAAAAGAGCTTTTTATCTAGAAACATGTAGAAAAAAACAATTAGCAGGAGTCCAGTCAAATAGAGACATTTAAAAATACACTTACAATAGACTAATAAAGTATATCTAAATACTTTTTTTTTAAGTGGGTAAGAATTATCACATCTGCCAGATTTATATTGTCTATTTCCCTGTTGGGAAGATTTATCCTATATTAGTCCTGGTGACTGATGGCACTTGAAGTGATGCAAAAATTAAATTCTAAACACTGAAACAAGAACAAATGAGAAATCTTCAAATAACTTGACTACAGGATGAGGCACATATTAATAATTAAACCACATAAGGCAGTAAGATTTGTCTGCAAAAGTTGTGCACAACAAAGACAAAATCACCCTGTTTCTAATGTCTTTAAATTACATAGATAATTATTAAATGAAGGACTATGTATGTTATGTTTGATAGGACATTACGAGGCATTATCTTATGATGATAGAACAATACTTAGTATTTTAGGTTGGATTCAATGGACATGTCTTTTTTTTTTTTTATGTGGCTAACTATAACTTGTGGACATCAATGTCACCAACAACTGGTGCCACATCTACCTTAGCACAAAAAAAACATTACAGAGATAAAGAAATGTAACATGAGTTGTTTTATAAGTAGGGGAGGTATTGGCCAAGGGAGGAACATGTGGTGGGCAGATGACAAGAGAGGACGTGCCTTCTTAGAAGATGGTCAGAAGGTTTTAATGAAGCTGCAGGGGTGGACTCAGGGTAAACGTAGGGAGATATATTGCAGAGTGAGTGCCAGAAAGTGAGACCTTACGGCAGTAAATTACTAATGAGGGATCTCTAAAAAAGATACTGTATATGCTATTTGTTCAGTATAAACTCACCAAGCAGATGTTGGGCGTATAATGCGCTTTAATACTTATGGCGCCAGCACTGATGTACTATAAAGACACAAATTAAACAAAAATATTATGTTAGTACAACATCAATAGCTTGCTAAATAAGAAGGACAAAAAAGCAGTCTTGGTCAAAACCAATTATGTCTTTTAAATATGATACTCTTGAAATTGAAAGGAACTCTTGAAAAATACTCTCCTTGCCACAGCAGACCAACTGAATGCAAATAAAGTGCATGGTACAAACTATGAACCATGCCCACCTGTTCTGCTACATCATGCGGATGGCCAGTATATATCAGGAGGAAGCCTGGGACAACTTCAATGGAAGTGGTACTGTATATTTCTAACCAGTTGTCACGTACCTGGTGAGAGACTGACAGCCGAGGAGGCTTCTCTTACTTCTTGCATCCTACACCCCCTGGAGGTTGGAAGAGGGTGTGAGAGGGCAGCGAGGAGCATGAACACCACAGGTGAGATCAGGCACTGGTGGAAAAGGAAAGTCCAGAAGTGGAGTCGAGGAGAGCCAATGATCGGAACCAGCTGGGCAGCAAAGTACAGAATCGAGAGGCAGTAAGCAAGTGCAGTAAGCAAGTCCAGTAAACAGGCCGAGGTCAGGGGCAGGCAGCAATCAAGAAAGATCCAAGCAATCTGAGTCAAGAGGGTATAGGCAGAAGTCTTCAACAGGTCAACGGGCACAGGAACACACACAGCTGAAAGACCATCCGCACAGTGAGCAGGGCAGGCTTGTTTAAATAGGCCACTTCCTTAATGCTTGCTGCGTCAGTTCCTGTGAGCCTGCCATTTGTGCGTATTTCCAGTGGCCCGTGCATGCGCACCGCAGCATATTTCTATCCTCTTCTATAGAGGAGTGTGCAGCCGTCGTTTTCACCTTATATCAGCTCTGGCATGGAGAAGTAGTGACCACTAAGAAAAGCATTAACGCTTCTGCACATGCACTTGCCAATTAGTGGCATGATGTCAAAATGGGAAATTCATTTATTTATTTTTACGGAAAGAATGTCGTTTTTGTAAAATAATGGGGTTAGGTTATATGTGGTCATTATACATAGGCTGTATGTAAAATTTAAATTAGAAGCGAGTTCTCCCAAAGTTATAACATTAGTAAAAGATGGAGACTGGTGTCTTTAGTTATTTTCTGGCTCCTTATATGTGAAGCTCTCCCTGACATTTTTCCTTACATCTTTGTGTGTCCATGCTCCTACCTGTTGTCACATGAATAAATAACAAAAATCCAGCAGGGATAGTGAGAGTCCCTCAAAATGGGCAAAGTAGGTGTGCCGACCTGGGTACTCAGCACAGAGATCTCACCTATAGAGTACTCAAGAGATAGAAGGGATATTTAAACCCCCAGCAACATTCAAACACTAAAAAATCATGTTGGGTGGATTTACCCTTTAATTTTCTTTAAAGTGGATCTGAACTCCAAAATTGAATATTTGTTGTAAGGAACATTTCAAAATGTTAACGATGCCTAAGCAGTACCCTGAGTAGTATACCATTTGTGTGGAATTCCTCCTAAACAATAGTGAGAGTGCCTAGGCACGTCTGTGCACATAGCCTCATGGCTGTATATCTGCAGTATGAGATCTCAGGCATTGCTGTCTGACAGCCTCATGGGATTGTCTGATTTCACTGTTGTGCTTCTCACTGTTCTCCGTAATAGAGGATCTGCCATGAGAAAGCAAAGCCTCGCTTCTACCAAGATGGCTGCCCCCATACAGAATCTCATTGCAGAGCAAGATATGTTAAGTCAGTAACAGGGGAAGATCAGCTGCAGGGAGACCAGAGGTCATGCTGGTGACTAATTATTTGCCCTCTGCCTGCCTTTTTTTGGGTACAGTGCCCACAATATATGTCTTTTACAGTGGCGTAACAATCGCCATAGCGACCCAGGCGGCCACTATGGGGCCCGGGCACAGGGGGGCCCGGCCAGGGCATCCCTCTGATGCAGTGTGGGCCGCCTGGGTCTCTATAGCATATCAGGGTGCTGGCTGTCACTTGCGGCTGTGAAGAGGAACGCACCGCTGTTAAATCACTGACAACCTGTCAGTGATGTGTGCAGCGGCGCATTCCTCCTCACAGCCGCTGCTGAGCTATGTCAGTGACAGCCAACAGTTGCTGCAGAAGAGGCTGGACCCGGCGTTCGCAGTGAAGGAGGAGACTGGCCCCGGCGACCTAAGAGCAGGAGGGGCCAGTGATGTAACAGGAGGTGGGGCCCATCGATAGAAGAGGAGACAGGGCCCGACGATGGAAGACGGCGACCACGGAGCCACACATCGGACAGCGCTGACAGGTAAGAGGTTAGCAGCCCACCTGACACCCTGCAGAGCTCACCATAGATCATAGATCAGGCGGGCTCTGCAAAGGGTATAACTAGAAATCACAGGGCCCCATACAACATTTTGCTATGGGGCCCTGTGATTTCTAGTTACGCCCCTGGTCTTGTATAATAAATTCTTACAAAATTAATATACAAAATTACAGATTATCAGGACTTCTAAAAGAACAAATAAAATAGTAGCATTGGTGTTTAAACTTACAAGCACTGGTCCCCAAAAATCAATTCCACTGGTTACGGAAATGGCGACTGTGGTGAATATTGCTGCAATACCCAGAACAATCTGCATGCTGGCAGTAGCAATCAACACAATCTAAAGAATAGAGGAAAAAAAGATGATGATAATTATAATATTGGAGTAAAGGTGAATGTAAACGCTAACAATGAACGTCTATCTGCTCCCTATTGGTCTGAACAAATGGACTATCAAAAGTGTGTTTGGCATGATAAGTGCAAAGAAAAAAAGGACAGAACACCCCTCTCCCCCTTGTAATGGAAATGGGAAAAGTAGGAGGGGTTCCTGTTCTAGGGTACATTATAGCAAGTGGGCATTTTCACCTTAGGAAAGGAAGTATATTACTGGCAGATGACAAAACATGAAAAAGGCAGCAAAGGAAAAGAAGTTGTCCACTAGTGATGGTCCGAACACACCCAAATTTGGTCCGAATTCGAACTTTAGAACATGGAAAAAGTTTGAACTCAAACTCAATACAAGTCTATGGGACCAGAACTCGGAAAATCAAATGTCCCCATTTTGAAGGGTTAAATGCAAGTTAATGGCCATAAAAAGTGTATGAGGATTCAGGTACTGCCCTGGGGGACATGTATCAATGAAAAAAAAAACTTTTTAAAAATACCGTTTTTAACCACTTGCCCGTAGTAAAAAAACGGACGGACGGCACTGCAGCATTGGCGGGTGCCGTCTCCATATGCCGTCTCCAGACGGCATATTTTTTCTGCTCGTGCGCGCCCCCTAGCGGGCACGCACGGGCAGAAAAGACCCGACCATTGCACACACCCGTTACCGGGTGTTTCACATATAGGCGATTAGCGTCTCCATAGCCCGCCGATCGTCTATATGTGCTCGTTCGCGTCCGCCATATACAGCGCTGCATGACGGAATAAATGTCAGTCAAAATACCGCAGCGCTGAATACTGAAAAATGGCCTGGATGGGAAGGGGGTTTAACACTGCGGATGTCAACTGGTTAAAGGAGCAGTGATTTTACATCACTTAAAGTGAAACAATAAAAATTAAATATTCCTTTACATATCGTGCCTAGGGGGTCCCCTTAAACTGCCTGTAAAGTGGCTGATCTGTACAATATATAGAACCTCCTGCAGCAAAAATGACATTCATAAAGAGAAGAAAAAAAAAAGCGTGTGGTGTCCCCTCCCAAACAATACCAGACCCTTTAGGTCAGGTAGGAATGTTAGGAGTGACCCCATTTAAATGAAAAGAAAAAAAAGCCTGGGGTTCCCCCTCAAAGTCATAACAGGCCCTTAAGGTCTGGTAGGAATTTTAAGGAGGAACACCACCCCCAAAATTGGGGGGGGGGGAAAGGTGGGGTTCCCCCTAAAATTCCATACCAGACCCTTGATCCGAGCACAGGCCTCGCAGGGCAGGAAAGGCTGGAGGACAAGAGGGACACCCTAAGGAGCAGCTGGAAAGTATAATCGAAGAAGGTCCGAGGTCCCCAACAAGCGCGGGAATTCAACAGCCTTCCTGTGAACTGCAGTGCCCCACCCCCGCACAGGCTGCTGAGACCCCTCCCGCACAGCCTCCTGAGACAAAGTCTAGAGCCGCCTCTGCACCTCCATGAAACAGCTATCGCAGCAAACAGCAAGTACATGCATTAACCAGTTAATTGTATTGACTTACATTTCATTTACCAAATGTCAATGTGCTAAACCAGGAGGGTGAGCTGGTTCATAGAAGTAGAGAGGTTGAGTCCCGAGAGCCAGTTGATTAGAATCAAGAGACTAATTAACCCTAGCCAGACTTGAGTGTATATTTGAACTGTATGCATTATCTGTCCTGTATGAGGTAATACAGGTTCATGTTATATTTTGAACTACATGCATTATCTGCCCTGTATGAGGTAATACAGGTTCACATAACAATATAACCGGAGACCTTTCTCCTCTGGTGGTAAAAGCTTGCATTTATTATTTCCTGGACTCAAACCAACACACACCAGCTGAAATTCATCAGCAGTCACATCCGCAGCTGAGATCCATTGAAGGCATATCCAAAGGGTGTTACACTCAGTGGGGTTGGGTAATTACGTAAATGACAAGTTTACTAGAAACCTTCTCTCCTAAAGGCTTCCATTAAACTGGAATGCAGAATTCCATAAGCACAGCTGATGGTAAAATAAACACAGTTGATTTAGTAATGGCCTTTAGGCACTGAACGATCCACTATACATTTCCATTCAATCACAACAAGCCTGTTAATTTACAGGAGGACATTTTATGCAGAATGGTGGGGAGATGCATTCCTATTCATTCTCAGACTAGGCTCACCACAGTTTTATGCTGGCAATATATATAAAGCAGTGACGAGGAGCCTCCCTGTCCCTCACTTGCTCCTCACTGCTGAGGCGCTCCGTCCATGACAGGTTACACAGCGGGGAGGATTTCCCTGCCGTGTAACATGTTAGATGAAGATCTAAATGGAGAAATGAAGAGATGAAGTTGACATGACTTGAAGCAGACATGAAGCTGACAGCTTTTTCCTCCATAATTCTAGTTGAGGCTCTGCCTCACCTGTCTCCCCTGACCGCACGTCCCTGATATAAAGTAGTACCCTGCCTCAGTAAAAGAAAGTTGGAATATCTCATTGGATAACTAGCACCAAGGTTTTCTTTATCATCCTGTGGGGAAGTCATCAAAGGCCATATGGTTGTATATAATCAGGAGATTTGCTTTCAGTTGTTGAACCGTCTTGACAACTCTCAGCCTATACAAGCATAGTGTACACAAACAGGAAACAGTTTGTGCAACTGATTTTTTTTTTATCCCCCCCCCCCTCCCCTATTTGTGTCCCCCCCCCCCCCTACACCCCTTTATTATGAAAATTGTCAAAACTGTAGGTCATGATATAATGGTACATGGCCTTTTTATAGTCTTTGTTCTAAACCTTGACGATAACATACTTCACACTTACCCCCAGAATTTTAGGTCTGCCCTTCATGAATGTTTGTTGATAGAGTGTTGAATGGTTGAATGGCGAGCCAACTGCTTTAGCCTGGTAGGGTTCAGTAGAAGAAAACGCTTCAGGGATAGAAAAGTCAGAGGCAGAATTTGCATTCTGTCCATTTGATGGAGTGGTCATGGTGCGGCCTTAGTATAAGAAAAAAACAAAAACATAATTAAATGAAACGTAAGAAAACTACAAAAATATTGTAAAATAAGCATTTCAGGGATGATTTGATTTTTCAATTGCTGTTCAATTAAGGCTTCAATTGGGCTTTTTAACCATTCAAAATGATCAATGTTTTCCATTTTCTCCATTAGCATGACAATGCTGGCTGTTCTGCAGTGGAATCCCAGCAATATTGTCACCCTTGAGGCAGGGTAGTCTAATGCTGGCCATACAAATTTTGGTTGAGTCTTGCTAACTAGGCCAAAGTTTAACCAAAGTCAGGAACACCCCCTCCCCTGTTTGCAAGATAAACGTTGATTTTTCTATTGAGTTTTGTCAAAGGAGCCTGTCTGAAAAATGTCAGCCAAACGGTGACTGCAGTCACTGTTCAGGTATTCTGACAGCAGCACACTCACCGCTGTCAGAATACAATGAGGAAAATTCGAAACAAACTCATAGGGTTCTATTTATAAACAATTTGCAGAGCCACTGAAATCTGCAAATCTCTTTGAATGTTTGCTCAGTGTGATTATAGGCAAAAACAAATGTTTAGCATATTTTCTTTTCAGGTTGAATGTAATATTCAGAATATAACACAATATGGCCACTAGATGGAGTTAATGAGCATAGGAAATACTTCTTTCCTATGCTCCTCAGCTCCATCTAGTGGCCATAATGTGGTATTTTCCTAATGTTACATTCGACTTGAAAAGCAAATATAACTAATAATGTTTGTTTTCAAACACAACTCATATTCACAGAGATTTGCAACGTGAATGGCTCTGCAAATTGTTTAAGTAGACCACCTAGTGCAGTGGTGGCAAACCTTGGCACTCCAGCTGTTTTGGAACTACAAGTCCCATGAGGCATTGCAAGGCTCTGACAGCCACAGACATAACTCCCAGAGGCAGATGCATGTTGGGATTTGTAGTTTTGGCACAGCTGGAGTGCCAAGGTTTGCCACCACTGACCTAGTGTATGGCCAGCCCTAGATGGAGAACAGTGCTTAGTTAGGGAGAGAGAACCTCCAGAAGAAGATAAATGGGAAGATCCTAAAATACAGAAATGTAATTTGTCATCTGAGGCTAAGTCAACATTATATTGGAATCCTTGAAAAGGGACTCACTTTTGTTCTCAAGCCAGATTTTGGGTTGTTTGATTGGATTAAATATTTTAATCTTTTTGCCAGAAAATTGGCGATGATCGAGGAATATGCAAAAAATAACAATTGTAATCTGAATCAATTGACCACTGAAATGATTGAAACTTTGAGAATTTTGGAACCTTTACAAAAGTAAAATGAAACATTGTAAAAACAGGTAATGGGTCCTTTCACAAATGTGTATGTGAAAAAAATTGGAGAAGGTATTGAAAAGCAAACTGGATGAAAAATTGATATCGAAAGATGAATTTGAGTTTTTGTTAAACAGAAATCCTACAATAGCTACTTTTGGGCTACTAGTGATGGGCCGGACACCCCCCTGTTCGGTTTAAATTCGAACTTTCGAACATCGGAAAAGTAGAACTCGAACTCAAAACTTGGAGCCCTCTATGCAATTTATTGGCCATAAAAAGTATATGGGGATTCGGGTACTGCCCTGGGGGACATGTATTAATTAAAACATTTTTTTTAAATACAGTTTTAATAGGAGCAGTGATTTTAACATGACTTAAAGTGAAACAATAAAAAGAAAAAAATCCTTTAAATATTCTGTCTGGGGGGTCCCCTTAAACTGGCTGTAAAGTGGCGCATCTGTACAATGTATAGAACCTGCTGCAGCAAAAATGACATTTGTAAAGAACAAAAGGACATTTAAAAAGAAAGAAAGAAAAAAAGCATGCATTCCCCCTCCCAAACAATACCAGACCCTTTAGATCTGGTAGGAATGTTAGGAGGGACCCCATTTAAAAATAAAAGAAAAAAAGTGTGTGGGGTTTCCCCAAAAGTCATACCAGACCCTTAAGGTCTGGTAGGAATTTTAGGAGGGACCCCATGTAAAAAAAAACACAAAAAAAGTGTGTGGGGTTCCCCCAAAAGTCATACCAGGCCCTTACGGTCCAGTAGGAAGTTTAAAGAGGAAGCCCACCCCCAAAAATGGGGGGGAAGTGTGGGGTCCCCCCTAAAATTCCCAACCAGACCCTTGATCCGAGCACAGGCCTGGGTAGGGCAGGAAAGGGGGAAGGGAGAAGGGGGCCCCCCCCCCCCTGCCATACCAGGCCACATGCCCTCAGCACTGGGAGGGTCGCCCCTGGAAAAGCACCTTGTCCCCGGGACAAGGGCCTATTCCCCACAAGCCCTGGGGAAGTAAGGTTGGGGGGTGCGGGCAGGGGGCTTATTCACATGAGGGTGCCCCCCTCACTAAATGGTTAAATACAATTGTAAAAAAGAGGCCAGGCTTTTGAAAAAATCCATTATTTGGAGAAAAAAAAGTCAAAGTTTTTGACAAGTCTATTATTTTAAAAAAAAAGATGGATCCACCGACGTAATCCAAGGTTAATCACGTTCCAGTGTTGTTGACGAAATAAAAAATAAAACAATAAAAAATAAATAGAAATAATAATAATAAAAATCCGGCAACCGCCGTTTCGTCTGCTCGCAACGGACACACGCCGCATAATGTCAATTTGACAGATGCCTGCAACATATAAACAATTGGGTGGAGCTAGCGGTGACAGCTAGCTCCGTCCAACTGTTTACAGTTGTAGGGCATCTGACAGGTGAGCCATGATTGGGCAAAGTCTTGCACCTGACCTGTGGTCAGGTGCAAGGCTTTAGCCAATCAGGGCTTTATAAGGTGCAGTGTCTTGCGGGACGCTCGGCAGGCTAACAGCATGCCGAATGCCCTGACAGTTCGTGTGTTCGCCGAAGGAATTGGAGTTGCTCAGTAAAAAAATTATTTGAGAAGGAATGTGAATTGTTATGGGGTAGATTTAGAGAAAGAGGATACCCGGAAAAAATGTCAAACTACACAAAAAAGAGAGAATTCATTGGTGGATCACAGAGGTAAAAACAAAAAGAGTGATCCGGATGATTGGGAGCTATACACATCACAGTCAAACCATTTATCGAATAATGAAAAATATTGGCTGATACTAATGCAGGATGAGGATTTGAAAGATGTATTGGATGCACATCCAAGTATAACATATAGTTGTGTAAAAATGTATAAGATAGATTAGTACACAGTTATCTGGACACAGGAAATATCAATAAACTGAAAGGTAAAGATTTATAAAAAACTGTCTACGGAGAACACCAAAAGGTTCACATAGTTGTAGACCTTGCAAGGCATGCCAGTTATGGAAACAATAAAAGAACTTAGGAATCCAACATAATTCTATAATACAGATTGATTAGTTTATATATTGTAGCACAATGGGGGGGGTAATATGCTGTATGTTGCTAAATGCCCATGCCCATTGTTATATGTGGGCAAAACAGACAATTGAGAAGGATATTAGAACAAGAAATTGACCGATCCTACAACAAATGAGGGAAAAACATGGTGGAACAGTGGAAAATCTACAATTCTGGGGTACGGACATTACAATTAAGCCCCAGAAAAACAAATTTGGATGAAAAATTATTAGGTATTGAAGTGAGATGGATATTCAATTTGTACAATGTGAATCCGGATGATTTAAATGAAGGCGTCACCTTCTTCTCATATATGTAAAATTAGCTGGATAATGACAACAATAACATTTGAAGTTAAAAATATTGGAATAATAGGAGTGAATTTTAGACGGGTAAAGTTTTTAAAAATCATTTGGGGAAAATAAAAACGGAATAAAAAAAATAAAAATAATAATGATTAGCCATGGATATGGTTTGTAATATGTAATGTCCACTGGCAAATAATTTTTTTAAATTAAGGGTGCTCGCCTATTATAGATATAGATATGCATGCATGAGCATGACGTCATCAGAAGTGATGTATGTGCACACCCCATGATGTAGAAAAACTGCCCCATATGGGAGTCTATGACAGGCTGAAAACCATGTGGTCAGTGAACACCATTATGATTTGACCTGGGGCACTGGCACTTTGTTCACTGATATACTGTACGTCACTTCTCCTGAAAAAGCCACATAATCGGCTAAACATACTGGGTGTGGGGTATAATTTATTTTTAAAGCTTAGTTACATTTATTTGATGAGCACATCTTGATTAAAATGGAAAAAAAGGAAAGACAAATCAAATTAAATAAAGATAATAAGAAATAAAGATATTAAAAAAATCATTTAGAACTCATGCAGAAAACATGTAGAAAGGGCTGATGTATAGCTGCAGTATATGTCTATGTTGTGTATAGTTACAGCTCTACATGGACATGGACATGATGTGTATATATATATATATTTGAGTACAATAACATTTAAGTCAAAGCACTTGGAATGATAGAGCGTATATGTCTAAGTTGTGTATAGTTACAGCTCTAGATGGACATGCAGTTTTAGATGGACTAAGCAGCAAACTAATTAAAGCAAAACTCCAGCTAACAGTTTCAAGAAGTTGCAGCAGGATTTTTTTTTCAAGAAAAAAAAAAATTAAAGCTGACCATTAGCACCCCTGTAAGTATAATAGTTTGTCCCAACTGTCACTGTTTCTGGGTAGCTTAGTCTGCATGTAAAGGTGGAGAAAAATGTAAATAAAATTGTGTGACATAAAATAGTTACTAGAATACAATATTTTTCACTACAGTTGTCCTTTAAATCTTATAAATATCCCTACAGAGATAAAAGTTAAATAATAACAGAATTCATATCATAAACCAACAAGGAGAGAAATATAATGGTACAACGGCATTACAAGTCTGGGGTAAGTCGTTTGTTAAATATAATCTTTCGTCTAGACCCGGTCCCTTGACCCCCATTTTGGGCAACCCACAATTTCCACCAGGTATGCAAGCAATTACATTTTTAAACATGGAAAATACTCCATATATACAGGTGAGGCAAATATTAGAACCAGGTAGAGAAGAATTAAAAACTAATTTAAGACCTGAAAGTCAAACTAATGGGAAGCTATGGATGGAGGCGGTTCAGCTTTCAGATTACATTAGACACCTGAGGACATATACAATTTTAAATAGGACACTTACCTCATTTGAGGAATTGTGCATATCAGGAACACCTGTCACCCATACCTTGTCAGTAATATATAGCATATTGAGGGTAGAAGAAGATAAAGGGCATACTAAGTATATGGAAAGATGGGAACAAGAAATGAGGAGGGAGCTAACTGACAGCGAGTGGGGAAGAATATTTGACATAACACATAGGTCGGTTACATCTTCCTTTCACCAAGAAAAAAACTATAAAATTATATCCAGATGGTATAGATGCCCAGAAGGTATTAGACGTATAAACTCATATGTAACAGATAGATGCTGGAGATGCATTCGGGAGGAAGGGACATACTTGCATATCTGGTGGAGTTGTCCTAGACTGCAACACTTTTGGGAATCTGTATTTGGAATATATAATGCCATAGAGACAGAAAATTTAGGTAAAGATCCCTTTATAGCTATACTGTCACTAATACCAGGATCCCTAAAAAAGATAAAAAGCGAAATCTTAAGATTCGTATTGGTGGCAGCCAGGGTATGCATATTGCGGAGTTGGAAGTCAACAGTACCACCCTCATTAGAGAACTGGGTTAGCACTATGGAGGAGATAAGATATATGGAGGAACTAAGTGCAAGGGACTCAGACAAAAAGGAGATTTTCCTTAAGATCTGGGGAAATTGGGAAAATTATACACAGACAGAGGATCTCAGGAAGATATTGGGAGAAGGATAGAATAAAGAGAAGGGTATAAGGAAAAGGAATTGAGAATTTATAGTGGAGTATTGAATTATGGGTAAGGATTTAGATAGGACTCTGGATTAGTACTTTAAGTTGTTAAGGTCGAACATGACCTGTATGAGTGGTGAAGTAGTAAGGTGGATGAATGCCTATTTGGGGAGTAGGAGAAAAGGACGAGAGGATATATAAAAAAAAAAAGGGGGGGATGAGAGCACAAAGGGTGAAGTGGAAAGGACAAATAGTGGAGGTAAAGATAGGTTTGTACACAACGCTAGATTTGAAAAGGAAATAAATGAATGTAGAATAAAACCACATACACATAGAGAGTGGGAGTAATTTAGAAATTAAGGGACTATATTCGGAATTTGTAAAAATTTAGATGTTCCCATATATGGGTCTTGACACTAGAGGGACTATGGAGGGAAGATAAGAAAGACAAGGGATTATTAGAGGACACAGAGATGAAGATATAGGCCTAACGACACAGGGAGATGTCCTTCTCCTACTCCTCCATAGGAAGTTTTGGAAGTAATGAAAGAAAGGAATGAACAAAAGGAATATGTTGTAAACAGAGGAGATAGTATGAAAGGGGTAGATATGATATATGTTTTGCTTCTTTTTATGCGCTATATCAAATGTTCTATATAGAATGAAATATGTAAATTGTATGAAATTAAAATGAAATAAAAACATATTAAACAAAAAAAAAGAACTGCACCTAATATTCCCGACAAAATGTAGACTCTCCACATTGAACTAAGCATGTAAGAGAAACACAAACCTTTTTTTTGTAGATTTGTATATCATTAGATGCAAACACTAACTGGGTAACATTTAGGGGTTGATTTATAAACTATTCACAGGGCTATTCGCCATGCAACAACCTGTGAACATTTGACCGGTGCAACTTTATGAACAAACAAACATTCTTTAGTTTTCATTTATAAGTATAATTGAATTGAAATGTTCTGATTGTTATAATACAATATGGCCCTTAGATAGTGCTGGAGGAGCATAGGAAATAAGTATTTTTCTATGCACATAAGCTCCATCTAGCCATCTGGCCATAGTGCAATATTGTTTTTAACCCCTTCATGACTGAGCTTGTTTTTAGTTTCTGTTCGTAAATGACTGAAGCACTTTGACATTTTTTCTTTGTGATTCTTCCACGTCAGTAATATACTTTCTTACTAAATGTACCCACACATATTATATATTGTTTTTTAGAGGACAGATAGGGATATATATTTATATCACATATGTGTACCTAACGCCTCACTTAGGACAAATAAAATATATATAAAAAAAGGAAAAAAACATAAAGAAAACACTTTTTCCCCAGTTTTGAATTGTAGTATTTTTTTTTACAAAACCAGCACAGCTAAAAAAAAATGCAATACATAAATTCATGTATGTGTCCTTTATTTGGAAAAACCTCACATCCCTAGGATTTTAGAAATTTTTCTGTACTTCTCGGCCTAAAACTAAAAGCTAACATTTTAATCTTTTTTTCTCTAAAAGCTAAAGCTAAAAGTGGTCACCTGGCGTACAATGTCACTGTCATAAAGTGTCACACTTAGTGACAGCGACATACTTTGAACATCACTGTTATGAGGGGCTTAAATAAAATAAAAAAAACCCTTAGGGTGAAAAACAAATCTGCAGCTCAACTGCAGATTTTAATTGTATTTTCATATAAATGATAGTATAAAAATATATTTAAATATATCATTTTTATTTGTTAAATTTATTTTTTGTTTTTTTACACTTTTATTTAATTTTTTTTACACTTTTTTTACACTTTTCACTATTTTTTTAAAACATTGTTTACATTTTTATTTATTTAATTATATCAAGCAGTCATTGAGAATTAATCTCACTATTACTGCTTGATTAATTAATTCATTCACTTTTGGTTATTATCGGGCTGCTTCAAACGTAACAACAGCCAATAATAACCTTGGTGACACTGATCCTTCAACATTTCAGGATCAGCTGTCACTAAAGGTTTTCTGATCGTTCCAACAACGATCAGAAAACTGCAACATTGTTTCAGGAATAGAAACATTATGTTTCTATTCCTGAAAGTAAAAAAAAAAAAGCCGGTATATATCAGGATTTCCCGATCTTTACCAGCTGTCAGAGTGACAGCAAGAGCTGCAAATGCGGCTCTGCCCTCACTTTAAGACACCCGATTCCTTTTTAACTCTTTCATTTATGGATGCCTCTATACTGAGGCATCCATTAATGAATGGTAACGCTGATTCTCATTGGTTACCAGCATTGCAGAGCCGCAAATAACTGGTCACTTACAGTGTACGTGGCCAGTCATTTGGGCACTTTGTGGCGGAACGTACAGTGTACGTCTCCCATCACGAAGGGGTTAAACTCACTTGTGTGTTGAAGCCCTGTGTATCAGAAACAATTAAAAAATAGTAAAAAACAATGAAAGAAATTATAAAAATAATGAAATACTCATTTGCACCTATTTAAATCTTAGTGCTGCTGATCTCCTGCAGCGTTTGCAGTTAATGTCTATATGCACTCCAGTGATGACTACATGGCATTTCCCAGGGTGGGTTTCCTAATGGTGATGTAATGTGAGGTGAATTAGCTGCTTGCAGTCTATACTGGAATCACATGTTACAGGGTGACAACACAGAAGCACAAATTTTGAAAAAATAAAACTTCCAGACCGTTCCTGGGTAAATTCCAAGGAGGGCCTCTAAACAGGTATAAGGGCTCATCACTCCCACAGAAACATTAGAGGAAATGAACCAGAGAAAGTAGTGAGTTTGTTGAGTCGCCCTTAAAATTGCAACTTTATCAATTTTATTAATACATTTCAATAAAACCATAGACAATTAAAAGCAAATAGAACCAGAACACAATACCCTTGTGACTGGCCCACTGGTCCTACATCAATCAGTACCTCCACAGAGGCTAAGAGATGAAGTCTGACTCCATAAAGGGCATATGTAGCCATAGGTAAGTCAAGAATCTTTGTCTCAAAAGCCGAGGATCTTGCAGTGCTAAAAAAAGATTTGTCTCAAAAGAAAAATCTTTTTTTCATCACCGCAAGGTCCTTGGCGTAACTAGAAATCACAGGGCCCCATAGCAAAATGTTGTATGGGGCCCTGTGATTTCTAGTCACGCCCACCTGATAACCCAAACAGCCCACCTGAGAGTGACCCTGCAGAGCCCACCATAGACTCTCTATGGTGGGCATTGCAGTGTCTCAGGTGGGCTCTTCACACCCTCTTACTTGTCAGCCCCGATCCACTGTCCGCCACCTCCTCCTCCACATTCGTTGGCAGGCCACTGCCTCCTCTGTCACTAGGCCCCGCCTTCTCCATCGCCGGGCCCCACCTCCTCCATCACTGCCAATGCCGGGCCCTGGCTGCTGCCTGTCACTGACTCAGTAGCGTCTGTGAGGAGGAACGCACCGCTGCACACATCTGAACAACGGCGTGTTCCTCCTCACAGCTGCCGGTGACAGCCAGCGATGCCATAGCGACCCAGGCGGCCTGCACGGCAACAGGGGGATGTCCTGGCCAGGCCCCCGGGCCCCATAGTGGCCGCCTGGGTCGCTATGATGATTGTTCTGCCACTGCCTATGGTTACATATACCCTTTATGGGTGTGGACTTTGTCTATTTCCTCGCCTCTGTGGAGGAGCTGATTGATGTGGAACTAGTGGGCCAGTCACAAGGGTATGTGTTCTGGTTCTATTTTTTTAAAATGCCTATGGTTTTATTGAAATGTAGTAATGCACCGATACTAGTATCAGTGCCGATATCGAGTACTTGGGTGAGCACTCGTACTCGCCCAAATGCTCCAATACCTTCCCTGATACCGGAACATCCGGTCAGAGGAAGATTTCCTCTGACCGGCAGTGCCGTAGGGGAACATGGAGCCAGCTTCCCGGGCAATCAGGAAGCCGGGCGGCCAGTAATGACCAGCCTCTCGGCTTCCTGATTGGCCGAGAAGCCAGCTCTATGCTGATTGACTGGAAAGCTGTCTTTCCATCCTGATTGGAAGCCGGGAGGCTGAGAAGCTGGTTTCCTGGCCAATCACAATCGAGCTGGCAAAACATCCTGGAGCCGGCTTCCCGTGCAATCAGGAAGACGGGAGGCATGTCTTTACCCGCCGCCCGACTTCTTGATTGCCTGGTTAGCTGGCTCTGAAAAAATGGTATTGGTGCATCCCTATTGAAATGTATTAATAAAATGTTGTCGTTTTATCTTCATGTTTGTGCGGTAATATTTCCAACTAAGGGCGACTCAAACAAACTCTACTGCTTTCTCTGGTTCATTTCCTTCAAGACAGAAGCACAGTTGGAAGACAAGGACAAAGTGTTGTCACCACATTGCAGGAAGTATCTAAATAAGGACCTTTATAGCAAGGTCATCAGGGATTATTTTAATGAAAGCTACAGATATCTAAGTATTAAAAATGATGTTTGAAATGAAAATAACATGTTATAACTTATATGAAATGTCTTTATTTGCCTTAAATATATTTTTAACCTCATATGGTGTGGTCACAGTTATGTGGCAGCTCCGCACCTCACCCCTCGGACCATCCTGCAGCTTCAGCTCTCTCTTTTCAATGTGTATTCATTTTAGAAAGAAACCAGGCTCTTGCACTTCTGGGTTACACAGTGCCATGTACCAGGGTAAACCAAGCTGATGAGGGGGCTTTTTTTTGCATCTCTTGTCCAACACCCCTGGAAGTGGAGACTCTGTGAGCACACAGTGGCACTAGGGCCAAAGTTTCACACAGGGCCAGTCTTCTGGTATGCAGACCAGAATGAGGCTAGATCACTGAGCAGAAACCAGGTGCAGGAACATGTTAGCACCCAAGGAAGAAGGAACATAGTCAGAAGCAGAACCAAGGTCCGTAACAGTCAAGCAGCAAGGTACAGAGTCAGTAGGCAGGGGCAGCATCAGAATACAAGACAGAGGTCAACAATAGACGGGCAATAAGGTACCGGAGCAGTGTCAGGAAGCAAGTCACGGGTCAGTAACAGTTGGACAGGAAGCAAAATACGTCGACAGAAAGAATTACAATGTATAAGCCGAGGTCACAACAAGTAGAAAAGATCCAGAAGCAGATCGATGGGGCAAGCTGGGACAAGCACAGGAGATCAGAGCAGCAGGTTGGGTCACAGGCATCAGGGTCTAGCTGAAGACCACTCAGCAATCTGTACATGTCACACTTCATTTCATATAGGCCATTTGATGCCATGCATGCATGGTAATGTGTGTGTACCTGCACGCTAATGCATGTCTGTCTGTGATCCTGTGCAAATGACCATGATCCATAGTATGGGAACGTGCATGCGCTTGCACTTGTCTTCTGGAGCTGGAATGCACTGAACTTTCCTTACACACCGTCACTTTTGTCATTTAGCAGTCACTTCTTCCATACGGGTCTTTCTGGGCTCCTGGAGAAGTGTCATCTCATTGTTTGTTACCCATGGAATGCGGAACACTGTCGCAACACAGCACCTTTCCACTCTTACCAGGTATCTTTTCCTGTTGCCCTTCTTTTGCAAAATGCCTCCAGGTTCCCTGGCCACTCTTCTTTCTGTTTGGCAAAAACCTCTTACCACCAATCAGAAAACAGAATTCCGACCCACACAACTACAAAGGGATATACTCAAAAGTTCACTTGGAGCCAATTCTAAACTGTGTGTTATGGTAATATATGATAAAGGGCACGGTTCATTGTGGGATACCACAATGCAAGGGAATGCCTGATCCACTTTGCACTGCCATTTATAATGGCACCCAAATGCAAAACTACATTACACAAGCAACCCACCACTGCTGCAGCACACCACAATGCACATGCTGTGTGTTGTGCTTTGCTACGTGAAATAAGTAATGTCGGTTTAGTCATGCATTAGGGTATATTGCCAGTCTATTTAAACAGAATGGGCTTCTTTGAAGCAGCACATCTTGGTACACAATAATGTATAGTGTAACTGGACCCTTAAAGACCCCTTACAAACTGCTTGTTGCTGTAACTTTGTTTTACTATCATCATCATGTCTAGATTATGGTTCCTTTTAAAAAGGGGTTCTAAACCCTAATAATTTTGAGACTGAGGCTTTGCCCAACTACCTATATCTCACTGTGTGTTTATGCACGAACCCCTTCTTCTATTTCCTGCCTGAGCCCCCATCATTTTAATAACCCATTTACAAAAAATCAAATCAATTAAAGTTTTATATGCAATAAGAACATTACTGTCAATAAGCAGGCAGAGTTAAAAAGGGCCATTAAAAAGGCAGATTTAAAAGGGCCCCGAAAAAAACCCAGCAAACGTCTCATGCTTCAGAAATGACATGTTTCAGAATTTAAATGGGAGATTGATTATTTATAGTACGTCCCTGAAAAAATAGATAGTTCTTAATCAAACAACAGCGTACCTTTAGTGTCTCTGTCAGTACTTGCTGAGTCTGACGTTCGTTCAGCTTATGAATTTTTATTCTCGGCTATAACTATTTAACTGCGTACTTAACTTTCGTTTTTTCCAGTAGAAGGAATTAGTTTAGATCAGTTCCTTTTCAAGTGACGTGCAGTAAAGTTGGATCTGTAATAATGGATGATTGAAGGTGCAAGGTACGAATGATTCTCTCAATGATCATTAGCCCGCCTGCCAATAAATTCCTGAACTTTACCTGCCATATCAGTCTTCCAGCTTTGTGCTTGCCGGAGCATTAGCCTTAGATCTTCAGGATGGATGCTTGGAGATTAAAGCAACCAATGACTCCTACTTTCTGTCTTCTCTCTAATTAAAGTGTATGTATATCTGAAATGTTTTTGTTTTGGATAGAGCAGAGAAGAGATGAACCCCTTTCAGGTTATATTTTGCTATCTTGGGAGATTTCCTTCCAGTTCCTGTCTTGGAGATGTAAAAGGAAGTGAACAGAAACCTTTCTGAAGTAAAGGAAATTCCCATCTTAGCCAGCTGTTACCAGAACATCTGTCCCCATTGGATGGTTTATCCTTACCTCTTGCTCTTGTGACAACTCATAAATTATGGATTTGCCATTACTTTCTTTCTCACTGACCATCACCTTTTCAATGATGCTGCATAGTACCACTCAGAGCCGTAGCTAGCTCCTTTTGCGCCCAAGAACAAAAAAATGTGCCCCCCCCAACAGGCGTGTGATGTCACCCAATGCCGCGCACGTGTGACGTCATGCGCCCCGCCTTAAGGGTGTGTTTTTTTTCTATTTGTTTTTACTGTTGGGGGGGGGGGCTTGGGGGAAATATTAGGGGTCTAAACAGCCCAATGGTATTTCCCTTCCTTTTAAAATAGAAAGAGAAATAGAGGACACAGAGTCCTCAATCTCTTTTTCTGCAGCCTTTGTTCTAAATGAATGGAAAGTACAGATGTTTCCCATTCATTCAGAAAATATTTACTATCAACAAGTTTCTGAATGGGGAGAAGCCTCTGTACTGAGTGCTACTACCCATTCAGAAACTCAAGAATTAACAGGAAGTGATGTAAAGCACTTTCTGTTTATTCATAACTGGGGACTCATAGTACTATGTGTCCCCAGTTATTTACAAACACTGGAGTGATCAACTGATCACTCCAATGTTTAAGCTGCACACAGAGAATCGGTAAATATCACTGACATTTACCAATCTTCCACACAGCCTGCATCTTCTTCGGATCCCAGCTGCTTTCCCCCGCCTGTATGGGCTGAGGCAGCGGGGATCCGAGGAGAAGTGCTGAAGCCGGCGGGGGGGGGGAACGGAGGAGGGAGCTGTCACTTCAGGATGGCCGAGCGGTGAGCAGAAAGAGCCTCTCAGCTGGCATCTGGCTCCCTCCTCCGCCCCTCCCCCTACTGGCTTCAGCGCTTCACTTCTCCTCAGATCCCTGCTGCCCCTGCCCATACAGATGGGGAGAGCAGCTGGGATCCAGAGGAGAAGCTGCAGGCTATGCCGCCCCACTTCTCCCTGCCGCACTGAGCCCTGGCTGCCCCCCCCCCCCCGCACCTGTGCCCGAGGCGAGTGCCTCAGTTACCTCACCCTAGCTACAGCCCTGGTACCACTTATTCTCTTGTTCTGTATGCTTGGTGTAATTCTCAGTATCTGGTCATATTCAGTATGGCCTTATAGAAAAAAGAATAATGTCTTATTGGACTTCTTAGGTACATGAGAATTAAGCTGCATATATGCAATTATAAATTGGCAAAAATGTTTTATTCAATTTCTTAAAATAGTCAACACAAACTGGCATGATACACACATATTAAAAACACACAAAAATGTAGCCCCAGTTTCGCATACTTCTTCCTTATCATCACTTATTTTTGCTTTCAATTTTTGGATGAGCACATAACACCATTAGCACCTTTAAATATAATGGAATCACCCTTCACTGTTGCCATGAACTTGACAAGGCTTGTTATTCGAGAAGATAACTCAACGCATTTCATGGCAGAAATAAAAAAATGTAATAAAAAAATGAGTGTTGACACAGGAAAAGTATGGGAAACTGGAGCTATGTTTTTGTATGTTTTTTTATATGTGTGTATCATGCCAGTTTGTGTTGGATATTTTAAGAAATTTTAAAAAATATTTTAAATAAATAGAACTCAAGGCTGGGAGGGGGGGGGGTGTCACTGACAGGCGAGGTGGAGCTGGATGAGGCCGGGCCCCAGCAGCGCCGGTCTAGTGGTGGAGGAGGCCAGATCCCAGCAGCACTGGTCCAGTGTGCCAGGCGGCGGAGGTGGAGGAGGTGGGGGGGCCATGCAGTGGCAGGTAAGAGGAACTGCATGTACAGGGAAAGGGACCTGGACCAGCTCACCTGAGACAATGCAGAGCCCAACATAGAGAGTTTAACATGGGCTGTGCAGGATCTATGGTGGGGCTCTGCAGTGCCACTCTCAGGTGGGATGTGTGGGATCTCAGGTGGGCTGTGCGGAGTCTCAGGTAGGCTCTGCAAGGCCTCAGGTGGATCCTAAGTCCAGAGTCCAGTTACTAAGCCCTGAGTATAGTGCATTACTAAGTCCAGAGCGTTACTAAGTCCAGAGTCCAGGGTGTTACTAAGTCCTGAGTCCAACTCATACTGTTCTGCATTGCTGTATAATGTATTGCTGGGATTTGTAGTACCCCTACAGCCGGTGTCATTCTCTATTAGAGTGTAAGCTCCTCTGTACAGAAACTAATGTGACTGGCTCAGTGTTCTCTGTACAGCACTGTGGTATATGACAGAGCTTTGTAAATGTATAATAGTGTGACACTGTTGGGTGGACATTAGAGTGTAGGCTCTTCTGGTGTAGAAAAAAACAGGAAAAAGCAGGGAATCACCAGCACTCAGTAATCAAAGCAAGTATGTCCTTTTATTGGGCAGAGGCGTCATAGAGATCAAAAGAACCGACATTTCGGGGCCACGCAGGGTCCCTTCCTCAAGGTAGAAAACACGGCGCCATCCGTTAACCAATGTCACTGCGAGCACCATCATCTCTTAACTGGCCGGGACTGCTGTGAGGTGTGCTGAGGGTTCCCCCCAATGATCTTGTGGTGTAGAGACAGCCATGGGGGATGGGGGGCCAGTGAGATCCGTATCTGCCCCCCTCTTGGGAGGGGGGGGCAAGATAAAATCTTGCACCAGGTCCCTTTGTTGCTTAGATCTGCCCCTGCCTTGTCAGTAGCCAGCCTAAACCTGGATTTATAGAACTGCTTTCTGCAGATTCTCCGTAAGCCAAACGTTGTTGTTTGCCTCTGCTTGCTGCTGGGGAGTGTCCCTGGCAATGCTATCAGAAGATACAGTACCTGAATTATGACTATGTATCCCTCCTTTGGCCAACCACTAGGTGGTGTATGGAGGTGCATGCTGGGGAAGGGTATAAATATTTAGGACAGTCTTCAGGAAGCTCTTTTGCTTCACATGCTCTTCCTGGCGAGGATGTTCTGCTTAGTTCCTGCTGCCTGGGAAGAACAAATGTGCTTGAGGAACATGGTCTGGGTCTTAGGCCTGAAACTTTCTCTTCCTCGCTGAAGGATTTGCCCAGAAGGAGGGAGGCTGAACCCTGGACATGAGAACCAGGAAATAATTTTGGCTGCTGGAGGTGTCCTGAGAATCTGGATGATAGCTGGAACCTTGCAGGAAGTCTGTTATAATGCATCACAGAGCTTACTTTTTCCTTTTTTTTTAAACTTTATTTAAAGTGGATGCTGTAATGCTCTCTGCAGACAACACTGCCCTGATCTCTGACCAGATGTATATATATATAGCACTGCCTGGCCCAGCATGCACGTTGCCCTTCTGGTTTGCTGAGGGTGTGTGGAATATGATGATCTGAGCCGCAGAAATCGGGCAGAGGAATTGAAGAGTGCTGACAGGAGAGAGATCATAGTTAGAGGTGGATACTGACTCCATTCTCAGTAATCTGATATCACGCTGTGTATGACCCAGGGTGGTCATATAGGTCTGGTGACTGCAGGAAATGTGGAAGAGCACTGTGGAATTGCACATTGGAACACTGTGGTGGTTGCATTCAGTGGATATATCGCACTTATTTTGACTTTGATCCATATGATGGACATTAATTAATAAAGTTTTTCTTTTCTATGCCATTGTGAATAAGGAGATTGGTTACCACATCAGCGACGTGCACAATTTTTACACACATTTATTTAAAGTGGAACTAGAACCTCTTTACAGCCAAGGAAGGTGCCACCTTAGCCACCATTTAGATTTCATGGTACTGTATATGTGATCAGCTATGGCTTAAGGGCTTGAAAGTTCAGTGGAAAGCTAAAGTTTGAAGTTTTAAAGGCTTTGACGTTTAGTTAAGGACACTGGCAACCTTGACAGTTGGCATGCCTTGAAAATAACTGTTTTTGGTGGCAATACATTGTGAGTCTAGTTATGCTTTTGGGACCGTGTAACACCAGCTCCGGTGCATTTCAGCACGATTCGCTCCTTAACCAGTTGACATCCGCGGTGTTAAACCCCCTTCCCATCCAGGCCATTTTTCAGTATTCAGCGCTGCGGTACTTTAACTGACATTTATTCCGTCATGCAGCGCTGTACTGAAATGAATTTTATACCCTTTTTTGGGGACAGATAGAGCTTTCTTTTGGTGGTATTTATTCACCACTGGGGGTTTTATTTTTTTACTATATTAAGGAAAAATTATCGACATTTAAAAAAAAAAAACAGTTTCCCCTATATTAAATGATAAAACATTTATTATTACCCAATTTTTTGGTAAAATATAAAAGATGGTGTCACGTCGGGTAAAAAGACACTAAACATGTCAAGCCTTAAAATTGCGTGCGCGCGCGAAACCTCAAAAAACTATAATA
>NW_017307512.1:366890-371821 GCF_000935625.1 Nanorana parkeri
GCGAACGAGCACATATAGGCGATCGGCGGGCTATGGACCCGCTGATCACCTATATGTGAAACACCCGGTAACGGGTGTGTGCAACGGTCGGGTCTTTTCTACCCGTGCATGCCCGCTATGGGGCGCGCGCGAGCAGAACAAAATTGCCGTCTGGAGACGGCAACCCGCAGATGTAGCAGTGCTGTCCGTCCGTTTTTTTACTACGGGCGGACGGCAAGAGGTTAAACGCATTGGAGCGCATCCAGGCCGGCTTCCTGCGTTCAGGGACAGGAGAGGGCATGGCAGTGCATAAAGTCAATGGCAGCGCTTCAGCCACGCCCCCTCTTGCTCCTGAATGCAGAAAGCCGGCTGGGATGCCCTCCAGTGCGTTCCAGCAGCAAATTGTGCTGAAACGCACCAGAGCTTTAGTAAACCGCCTCTTAAATGACACTTCATTCAACCCCTATTAATGGCAGCAAGTGCCGTCATGTTGCCACGAGTTGTAAAACAACTAAAAATACATGCCTGAATTATTTTACCACAACGTACACCAACCCAGCAAATTAGTGTGAATAGTACCTATACAAAGCAATACGTTTTTCCTTGCCTTTGATTTGGGAATGCAATGGCCAAAGTTTAGTGTAAACAAGCCCTTAAGTTTGTTTTTTATTTTTAATAGAGTAGATAAAACCCTTGACAGGTATATTTTACTATATATCTCATTGGGAGATATTAACCCTTACTTCCTGTCTCAGAGACACAACAGAAAATCTCTCTAAAGTGAGTGAAAAACCCACTTCCCAGACATCTGTCAACAGGACAAGTGTCCCCATTGCAGGATTTCCTCTCTATTTCTAGTGCAGTGACAGCTTTTCAAATGTTGGCTTTCCTATCACTATCAGTTTCAGCATGAAAAGGTATATACCCTCTATCAGAGATGTTACATGCATGAATCTATAACCAGCCTTTATAGCAGGGCACACATTGGGAAGGCTTACAACAATACAAAGCACAAAAATTCCCCAGCCTCAACCTGCCAGCCAGCCTGCAACCAAACAAATTGCCCTGTCAACAGTATGCGTTAAAATCAGAGGTTTTAGTTGCACAAACTTTTGGCCAAAAACATGTAGAAGCCACACTGCCGTGTCAAGGCACCTCTGCAAAGTGTGGTCCTAACTCTATGTATCCGAGTCTCCAAGTGTGAGCATATTAATAAAGTCGATAAATTACATGCAGGTGTACCTGGAGGTAGCCAACTCCTCCTAATAAGGTGCAGGGACGCACTGGAGGCCCAGCAACCAAAAATGCACGCTGGGACTCCAGTGCGTCCCCCAAACCAAAAATAGTCAAACTAGAAAAGATGGTACATGCATGAATCTATAACCAGCCTTTACAGCAGGGCGCACATTGGGAAGGCTTACAACAATATCACAACATTATCACCTTATTCAAGTGGTTAAGGGGACCCCCAGGCACGATATTTAAAGGAATATTTCATTTTTATTGTTACCCTTTAAGTGATGTTAAAATCAATGCTCCTTTTTTTTCATTGATACATGTCCCCAGGGCAGTGCCTGAATCCCCATACACCTTTTTATGGCCAATAAATTGCATATAAGGCTTCGAAATTGGGACATTTGATTTTCAAAGTTCTACCGCCATAGACTTGCACTGAGTTCGAATTCAAACTTTTCCCATGTTCGAAAGTTCGAACATGGGAAAGTGGGGACACAAAACAACAATAACAACTCAAAGTTCTACCCTTTCCCCTCTCCATGCTTTATTTAACAGATACAATTTGCTTGGAATTAAAACTTTAATGACCTGCTTGTGAATACATAAGATCTTTCAATTCCTGCCTGTTAAAGAGGAACGTAACTCACCAATTTAATGTCTCCCAAAACAGGTATATTTAAGGCATGCCTACTGTCAACTATACCAGTGTGCTTTTTCAGCTCTCAACGGAACTTTCAAACCCTCAAATGGTGCCATAGCTGATCACATGTGCAGTGCCATGGCTACTGTAATCCAAATAAAGGCCAAGATGGCACCTGCCTTGGCTGCAAGGGATAGGAGGTTGTAGTTCTGCTTTAAGCTTTAACAATCCACCAGATCATATCTTACCGTTCTAAACCACTAAAGTGAGTTTTGTGTAAAAGTCTTCCCAACTGGTGATTTTCTTTGTGCAAACAAACAAATGTTCCCTCTTCTGTGGAAACGCAAATAAAGATTACCCAATGTCATTACCGAACAGCAAACCTCATAATTTCTCAATATGTTTTATAATTTGCAAGGCCAGTCAATAACGTTGGGTAGATAGATCGGTTCACTGGAGGATGCAACTATTAAAGTTTTTGATGGTTGCCAACAAAATTTTGTTTCTTCTTTCCTTCCATATGTGTTTCAGGACTTCCAGTAGGTTATATCATGGGCACATGACCCGAAAGCCTTTCTACTTCACCACCCAGGCATGGCCTCCTGTATAAAGGTAAAGCTGCAAAGTTTCTATTCTCCTGCAATGAGTATGCATCTGAGTTTTCTCAGCAACTTAGCTTTACAATTACAGCATATAGAGGAGGTCTGCTATGACTCCTTATACCCATCACTATAGCACTGGTCACAGAATAAATGTATTCCCAGTTGCTTGTAAAGCTGGCCATACACTTTTTTCTTGTTCAGCCCCGCGGGTTAAATGAGAAAAAAACACTTGACTCCCCCATTTCTCTTGACGGGCTATCGTATTCAGTGGTAGGTGTGCCGCTGTTGGAATACCTGAACAGTGACTGTATCTGATTGGCATAGTGTTCACCAATATACTGTATTTCAGACCAGCTCCTTCAAGAAAAGTTGATTGAAAAATGTACTTTTGTTTAATGGAGGGGTGCCAACTGTGTCACACACTGTTCGAATTTAAGCTGAGTGAGCAGGAATGGGGCAAAATTTAATCATTGCATAGCTAGCTTTATCACCAGGCTGTGAAGTCCCCATGAAGGCAGTTCTACCTCCTGCCCGAGCTATCATATTCTGATAGCGACGAATGTGCCACTGTCAGAATACCTGAACAACTACTTCATCTGTTTGGCTGCAGTCGATGTTGAGCTAAGAACTTTCAGCTCAGCTCCTTTGATAAGTCAATTGAAAAATCAAATTTTGCCAAGGGTTGGTGACAGGACCAGACTGCTTGAATTTCAAAACATGGAGCAGAGTATGGTCAGTTTAACTTGCACAGAGCAAGCTGTCCTGCCTACTGTTGCATACACAGTGAAAGAAAGGGGATGGCCAGAGTAAGTGTTAGGGTCTCCAAGTAAAAAAGTCAGCACAAACAAAAATATAATATAGACCACTATAGAGATTCAGGGCATTGTCACATCTTCATGTTGCAGTAATGTAGAGCAAAACACTTGTTCTACCACACCACATGTTACTGCATGAACCACTGTGAGGTGCCATTTAATTTTGAACTACACTATTGCATCCTATTACTGTAAAATTATGGTTTCCTGTGTTAAAAAGAAAGTCATGTCTGTTTGTTCATTGAGTTGTATTCAGTGGCGTAACCAGAGCAGAAACATATCTACCTACATCACTTACCCCCGAAAAGAAACGAAAAAAATAAAAACATTATATATATCTTGCAATGCAATAGACTCAGGACTCTGCAACACAATGGACGCAGGACTCTGCAACACAATGGACGCAGGACTCTACAACACAATGGACACAGGAGTCTGCAACATATAGGGTGCAATATGTGGACTATTTATCTAACTATTAAATTAAATATGAATTAATGAATATTAATTCATTATTATTTAATACATATTAGTTATTTAATGAAGTATTAAATATTAATCATTACATATTATTTCATTATTTATTAAGCATTATGCATTATTTCATTAAATGTTTAATTTTCTGCTGTCCTGATCCAGACATCTTTCTGTATACAGAGATAGGGACAAGGGCCTCTTCCCCTCAAGCCCTGGGGCGTTGGTTGTGGGGGTGCGGGCAGGGCTTATTCACATCAGGGTACACCTTTAATACAGGGGCAACCAGATCCCTACCCATTCATTAAAGGGTTAAATAAAAGTTTTAAAAAAGAGGCTACACTTTTTGAAAAAATCCTTTATTTAAAAAAAAACAAAAGACATGTTTTCGACAAGTCTTATTTTTTTTTTAAAACATGGATCCACCGATGTAATTAAAAAAACGTGGATCCACCAGTGTCAATCACGACGTCCAGAGTTGTCCACGACAATGACGATACAACGAAATAAAAAATAAAACAATAAAAAATGAATAGAAATAATTTTTAAAAAGAAGACCGCCGCCCCCGTCGCTGCCGACAAACACCGGCCACAGAATGGCATTTTGACAGATGCCGGCAACTTAAACAATTGGGCTGAACTAGCAGTGACAGCTAGCTCCGCCCAAATGTTTACAGTTGTAACAGGTGAGCCATGATTGGGCAGAGTCATCATGACTTTGCCCAATCATGGCTCTCACAGTCCTCTGAGCCCTGATTGGGCAAAAGTTTACACCTGACCTGCGGTCAGGTTCAAGGCTTTAGCCAATCAGGGCTCACAAGGCACAGTGCCTTGTGCGGAGCGCTTGACAGTTTGTGTGTTCGCCGAACACAAGAACTGCCGTTGTTCGAGTCAAACTCACATTCGGCTCAAACATCGAGCCCATCAGTCTTTGGAATGCAAGCACCGGCACGCTTCTCATACGAGCCACAGAGATCACAAACAATGTAGAGGCGAGCAGTGCAAGACTGCTCTCTGATGGAGTTCTAATCACAGGGAAAAGTTCTGTCATTGCTTCCCTTCCTCTGCGCGCTGCAGTGTGACACAGACTTTACAGATGAACTGTGTTTCCTGCCTGGCCGGCGCCCCCCCTCCCCCCCAGCTCTGTGCCCGGGGCAGCCACACCGTTGCCCCCGAACCCATCCC
>NW_017307512.1:371983-380561 GCF_000935625.1 Nanorana parkeri
CATTTAGCCGAAAGTGCCATTTTCGGCCGGCGCCCCCCCTTCACTTTTCGCCCGGGGCCCGCGCCCCTGCTGCACCCCCGGTTGTTACGCCACTGGTTGTTTTGCATGCCCCCCCTATTTGAAATACAACATGTTTCTAACGCATTGCATTAGCGAAACAACTACCAGCAACCCTCTGTGACCAAAGCATTTTAGTTTTTCTGCTATCATTACCATTCAATACCACAGGTACCAAAGTTATTTTACTTTCCTCCGAAATGTGAACAGGTCCTTTTTTTTTTCTAATACAGATCGGTGAAAGTGAAAATTAAACTTGTAAACATTTATTTTTATGTGATACATGTTATTTGAAATCACTTCAAAAATCAAAAAAACTGAAATCCGAGAATTAAGAATTTAATTATTGCACAATGGACATATTTGCCATTTCGGTAATTTCAGTAAGGTGGTGGTTGGGGCATTCCAAAAATAACATCATTTTGTACCACAAATACCTGTAAAAAGACAACAGAAAATATGGTTATCAACCTCAATAAATAGCTTAATTTGAAAAACAAAAGTAAAAGGAGCCAAAAGATTTGGCTTCCAAAGTTGGCAACTAGGTTGGCCATAAAATTCTGATTCTCCTGCCACACTCTTTTTAGGGGAGGCAGAATTGCTCAGTGATAGCCAAGGCTGAGCAGTCTGTTGCTCAAGGTGGTGGAGGGGAAAAGGGTATATGTTTTACCAGTAGTAGTAGAATTATCAGATTCAAAGTCTAACTTAGCTTGGCCAAGGCATACACCAGGAAAAAACAAAATGCACACCTAATGTAGTTCGGATCTATCCTATGAATCTCAAGAATCAAGCCCACTTTTTGCAGTTTGACTGCAGGGTCCAAGGCATAATCCCAAGACTGTTGATCGTTAAGCCATAGTGGCATTTTGGCCAACACAGTTTTGGGTTGACTTAGAAACACTTGGACCTTCTGTTAGGTTTTCATGGCTTTCTGTATTCTGGTTGGAGAGATCTGACCCCACACTTTCTGTCTGTGCTCGGTTGGAGATATTTGCCCTCAAGGTTGTCCTGATATTTGCTGTGACCAGGGCAGAATATTTTGCAGTTGTCACTTGAACAGGAGGTAGGGGGATATCGCCCAATGGGGACACCTTTTTAAATAGTAGTAGAAGTGGGATTTTTCATGCTTTTGAAGAAATTTTCTGTCTCTAGGACAGGTTGTGCGAAGAAATCACACCAGTTAGGACACAGAGAGGCGTTCAGAGCCATAGCTATGTTATTTAAGTAAGTATTGGTTATGTTTTAATCTTGATTTAAAGTAATTGTATTTGTATTACATATACTAAATCATTGTGATTACTAAGCATTATCCTAAACATTAATGGCTGTGCTGTCCTGAACCTTTACTTACAGTCCTATCCACTAAGCAATCACATCACCTATATACACTATCAACTATCATGTGCTCATTTGCTATGTAAACTTCCACATGCACATAAGGACTCATGTGTTTATGATTTCTATTGTGCTTGAGCCATCTATTCTTTGGTCTCCTTTGGTAGTTTGACAGGGGCATGCCTTTGACAAGGCTTGTGACAGACTGTGGTGCTATGATTTGTCCTTTTTTCCAATCTAATATGTTGTTGGGGAATAAATTTACTATAGATCAAAGATTCCCAACCTGCATGTTTACAGATGTATTTGCTGTCTCTCTGCAATCACAATCAATACTGCTTCTTATAAGAAAGCAGACTCTCATAAAATGGCCACTGCAGACTGCTATCATAGATCTTTTTCTGTACTTTAACTGTTCTAGAAAAGAAAGGATCAGAAAAATATACACAATTGTGACATTATTAAGAGTCTGAATGGACACTCCTTTCTAGGCACTCTGGTAAGCAGCTGCTGACGAAGCCCCCATTGGCGCTGTGAGGGGTGGTCCGAACACCTGAATTCCAAAAAACTAAAGCTGATGGAATAAAGTCTCTCATATACTGCACCACCAATGAGAACGAGGAAAGGAATTTTTTATCACCAGCTCATGTGCTGTATTGGGGGAGCTGGGGACAGGGATACACACTGATAAGGATCTAAAAGACAATGAACCTTGTGTTGAATGTAGCAAAATAGCACCACCGATTTAACTGTGCCAAGGCACAGCTCAATCAAAGGATGCAACTGTCTGTGTGGAAGAACTTCAAGCCTTACCTGGGTGGGTATATTGGATTCCTGACCCAAAGCCTTGCATCCAAACACTGACACGGAAATAGACAAGGAGAACAGCAAGAAATTGACTAGCAGAAGTATAACAAGAACAGCAATTGCACCACTCTGTAAAAGCCAAGACATAGACACAGATTAGTACTAATCATGACACACTATGCTACATGATCATGTATTTCATATGTCAAACATACCTGTGGGTTTAAAGGAGAACTATGGGACTATTAGGGCTTTTCCCCATAGTTCTCCTAAGCGTAACAGGAGGACACGAACTAGCGTCCTCCCGTCACCCTAAGCTCAGTATACTGCAAGCTACAGGTCGCGGTATACTGAGACGCCGCAGCTGAAACGGATCCCGACAATTACAGTATGTCTGGATCCGCCCAGCTGCGTGAGTGACAGCTGGTTCTGCCTATCTAGAGGCAGAGCCAGCTATACCCGCTCCCTCCCCCGTCCGTTCTGCCAGTCAGCGCTGGAGGATCGGAGCGTGGAGGGGGGAATCCAGTCCCTGCCCTCTCACTGCTCTCTGCCGTGACAGGATCGAGAAGTGAGCGAACGCCGGTATGTGTTCGCTCGCTTCCCGATCTACTGAGCCGACCTGTGACAGCCTCATTGTCACAGGTCGGCTAGAACTATGAGAATGAGTGAAATGCACTCACCTCATAGTTCTCCTTTAAGTGGGCATTATAGGGGGTCAGTGCACCATAAAGTGATATTTTACAGGAGCCTAGTCAGATTAGGCAGTCCCTGAGTTCTCCAACTCGGGTGATATCTCCCTGCTATAATTCCATACTCTGCTCCCATCCACCAGGTAATGTTGGTTGTTCTTATGCACCTTTATGTGTTCTAAATAGGCATGTTCAGATACCAAGTACCGTACCGTACAGATACTTTTCCAGCTCCAAGACTGGACTAGAGAAGAATTCAAAAGTTAGGAGGCAGCTGTCATTTTTAAGGATCATACAGCTCCTGGGATTTGTGCATCCCTGTTTTTAATGTATGATTTGTTTTATGTAAGTTTGAAGGCTAAGGTATTAGCCTGGATTTGTGGGAGGAGTCTTTTCCTCCTTAACGCTTTTAACCCGAGCAGGCATACTCACCTAGAGATGAGCGGTTTCCGGCATCCTGCACTCAATTCCTCTGTACAAACAATACGTCCTGCCGTCACTTTCAGTTGAGTCATCGTCACTTCTGGTTGACTCCTCACACGAGATACAGGTACCGCTGACGAGTCCTGGTATGGTGGATACAATCGATTGGGAGGGGTATAGGGGTGACTAGGCACGATTACAAGCCATATTAATAGACGTGTATCGCCTGGGTTATTCTGCTGGCAAGTGATATATTAAGCCTCTTGTCCTGACATATTTTGAAGAGTAGCTGATCCTTATGAAATCTATGTCTGTACATAGAGTTCTTGCGAATCGATCTGCTGCAATGTTATCGGTGTGCAAGTTCATGTTCTGCTCACAGTCATATGCATAGTCAGTTGATTCATTTTATTAATTAAACACCGCTTAGATATTTTCAGTGGAACATTTTCCACACTTTCACTCATCTGTTTTCCATGCACTTGGACAGCTTGTTAGTGTAATTTATGCATAGTTAAATGTATTTATTCTTCACATTAGTCATGAATCAATATTAGGTTAACATCTATGTAGTACTGTGGGGTCACGATAGATCCCTGGCAGTTTGCTAGTTATTTTTGGTTAGATAAAGCAGGATAAAAAAGGTGGGGACCTACGTACATGCTCAGCTTCTTTAGAGCCATTTCAGGGGTTCTTCTCGGCCCACATCATACATGCATCTTTTATTACATTAAAATACACCATATATCTTAGAAGAAGTTGGCAAATAATTTTTTTGCATATATATCAGATGCGTTGAGGATAAATGGTTAAGTATGTGTTAGTTCCTCAGGCTCAATCATACGTCATACGTATCGTTCGTTACACACTTACCATAAGTTAGCAAGAGGCAGAGATTTCTCCCTATAGCCTGTTTCGCTACAGGTAGACTCTGCCCTGAATAGGTTACTGTAGCCTTTCCTCCCAATGTTACCCCGGCACACTTTGTACCAGCCAATTTGAAAATAGATATATTGGAGGGCAAAGATGTGAACTTGGCTTCACTTCTTATAGCAGCTCATGATGTGGCTGACATTGCCATATGCTTTCGGGGGCGTTTCTGTTATTTTGAAGGCCAGAGATCACAGGTTAAACCGTAAGCAGTCCATACCTGAGTTCGTGCTGGTTTTTGGCATTTACAGAGACATAGTTTGTTCAGTGAGTTCCAATAGGAGGGAAGAATTAGACTCGTATTTACATTTAGTTGTTGATTTGATTTGTTATAAGTATGGAGGTTATGCCTTCTATGATTATCACCGGGCCGTTTCAGCTAAAACTGTGGCAGCTTTGTCACAGTTCCAGTTTATCACTAACTAGGGTAAAATTGATACAGTTATTTTGCAGGTCTTAAATCCCCTGCCTGCACCATATGTAACGCCCTCTATTACGTCGCTACTAAATTTAGTTTATATCTGCACTATAATCATTCTGGATGCTGATTTGCTCTGATTTGATCCAGAGTTCTGCTGGATTCCCTGAGTCTGGTGGATTGATTGCTTCCCACAGTTGCTGAGTTGGGGCCTCAGCATACAGTAAGGGAGGATCCATCCTCAGACTGTGACTATGAACCTGACTCTGACCAATCCCTGAGCAGAGTGACTCAGAGGTATGGCTGAAATCAAGTGATAAAAGGTTTGGGGAAACTTTCTCTCTCCCCTTGGGCCCTCCCTGGGAGGAGGTCTGTGTGATACAAGATGCCTGGCCTAGGCCTTAACATGTGGCAGAGGCTGGGGGACTTAGAGGCCTAAGATACTACTGGATGCCTGGTCTGAGCCTCATCATGTGGCAGATGCTGGGGGCTCAGAGACCTTAGATGCTACTGGAAAGGAACCTGATGGAAGCTGGGCTGGAGGTGCAATCTGCTTTTAGAGGAGTGTTGCTTATGACTAAGCCAGGTGAATTTTCAGGCACTAGCTACATGTCTGCAATCATATCCAGATCCCACATTAGTTGCATTCTTGACAGATGGGTTTATTTCAGGTTTTCACACGGTCTTGATCACTTTGCCGCAATCGTCATAGGAGTGTGACAATCTGAAATGAGCTCTGTCCAAACCGGATACAGTCGATTCACTATTGCAGCTTGAACTAGAGAAAGGATTCTTCATAGGTCCCTTTGCAGAACCTCAGTTTCCAATGTGGATAAATAGCCCTATTGGTTTAGTTTGTGGAATTTTTAAAAATAAATTCTGTTTAATTTACGATTTGTCCGCCCCTTATTCAGTGCATATTCCTAGTTTAAATGCTTTGATACCATCAGAAAAGTTTTCTCTCAAATACTTCTCTGTTGATCAGGCGGTGCAGTACATCATTCAGTCAGGTAAGAATTAATTGTTGTCTAAAGCAGATATATCAGATGCATTTACACTTTAACCCTTAAAACAGTTGTTATGGCAATGGCATGGGGTGAAATGGAGGAATAGGGATTACTTTGCAACTAAGTTAACTTTTGGCTCTAAAAATAGCCCATGGTTGTTTGATACATTTGCTCAGGCCCTCCACTGGGTGCTGGAGCATCATCATGCTCATTGTCAGGAGGTCATGAATTATTTGGATGACTTTCTGCTTATAGAATCTCCTACTAGAACCCCATATGATCTCAGCATTTTCAAGGTGTTCAATGTCCCCGTGGCTTCCCATAAGGTGGAGGGTCCTGACAAAATCATAACGTTTTTGGGTATCATATTAACCTCCTGCCGTCCGCCTGTTGAGAAAAAACGGCTTTTTTTTTCTGCTCGCTCGCGCGCCCTTGGGTATAAAAAACATGCCCGTTCTTTACAGTCGTTAGCGGCTGTTTGATATACATAAGATCGGCAGCCCCCCCTCCTGACCCCTCACTTTCAATCCCTGTATCCGCTAGCCCATCTGCGGCCCGGGACCAGCTCGGGAGGGCGTCAGGAGGTAAGATAGAAGGGAGATCAGCATCTTCCTCCTTGCTGACCTCCCTCCTGAATGCAGAAGTGATGTGTATTACATCACTTCCTCATTCACCTGTCAGTCATCTGGCTGCTATAGCCAGAGAAAAGAAGCTGATGAAGCAGATCTGTGCTTCATCAGCTTCTTTTGGGGTCCCTAGGTGACATTATGGGTCTTAGAGACCCCTAATGTCTCCATAAAGAGAACCTGTCAGTGTGCCTGTGCTATCACATAGATGCATTGTTATCCCCCTATGTGATAGCAATAACTATAAGTGTAAAAAAAGTTTGATGGGCCAGCGTGCAAAAATGACAATTGCGCTACACATGTTACATATCATCGTGAACGTCGGAGTGAAAGCAATCATTCTTGGGCCACCAATCACTGATAACACTAAACTGATGAGCGGTAAAAGCTTTTAAAGCGTCGCTTATGGTCAATTTTGGGTATTGTGGTTTTTTTAAGGTTTCGCTCGCACGCGCAATTTTAAGGCTTGACATGTTTAATGTCTATTTACCCAACGTGACCCCGTCTCTTATATTTTAGCAAACAATTGGGTAATAATAAATGTTTTATAATTTAATATAGTGGAAACAGTTTTTTGTTTTTTTTCCGGTAATTTTTCCTAATTATAGTAAAAAATAAAACCCCCAGTGGTGATTAAATACCACCAAAAGAAAGCTCTATGTGTCCCTAAAAAACGGTATAAAATTAATTTCAGTACAGCATTGCATGACGGAATAAATGTCAGTCAAAGTACCGCAGCGCTGAATACTGAAAAATGGCTTTTTGTTTTGATTCGGATTTTGTGTTATTTCCTTTTTCGGGATTCGGATGTGAAAGTCAATTTGGATTCGGACGAAATTCGTTAGCGGTAGTTCGTTCGAACATTCGTTTCGTTTCTTATTTGCTTCGTTTATTCGTTCGTTCGTTTGCATCAAAGTGACATTTGAGCGGGAAAAACATGTTTTTCTCTTTCTCTAATGTCACTTTGGTGCAACGAACGAACGAAAAGAATAAGAAACGAAAACGAAATGAACGTTCAAACGAACTACCGCTAATAAATTTTGGAAACGGAAATTCGGATTCGTTTGCATTTGTTATATCTGTAATTTGGAATTCGGATACATTTGAATGTCCGAATTTCCGAAAATTCGTCCGAATTTCGTTTCGAAACGCACATGTCTGCTGGACAGGAAGGGGGTTTAACACCGCAGACTTCAAGTGGTTAAATACTAGACATGTGCACCAGCAAAAAAATTGTTTAGTTTAGTTTCATTTTGAAACAAAAAAAAAATTGTTTCGTTTCGTTTTGAAACAAACCAAAAAAAAATCGTTTAGTTTCGTTTTTCGGGTCCAAAATTAAATTAGTTTCGGATGAAATTCGTTTATGAAAAAAAAACTTTAAATATTACTTGACTTGCCCTGGAATTGAATCTGGGACCTTAGCAATGGCAAGCCTGTACTCTAACCGCTACTCTATAGCCTTTGTACTTTAAGCATAGAAGCTTTGATATATATGAATGCAATATGTAGCATTTGACAGCTGAGAATGTCAAATGGGCGGAGCGAGCCATGACGTCATGGCTCGCTCTGCCCATCTGTTGACACAGACTGAATGTCATTTTTTTTTCTTCTGGTTTTTGTCGGACTTTTTTTATTTCGGAGGGTCGGCCGGGGTCCTGCATCCTGATCCTGACTCTGGATTACATCGATGGAGCCATTTTTTTTTTTTTAATTAACCGCTTGAAGACCAGGTGTTTAGACCACTTTCCTGGCCAGGCCATTTTTCAGTGTTCAGCGCTGCGATACTTTGACTGACATTTATTCCACCATGCAACGCTTTACTGAAATTAATTTGATACCATTTTTTGGGGACAGATAGAGCTTTCTTTTAGTGGTATACAACATGTGTGGTGTAATGGGTGCAATTGTCGTTTTCACAGGTATGCGCACCTGGCGCATGTTTACATGCGTGTATGTAGGGGTGGGGACTTTAAAAAAAAATTTTGTTTTTTTTCATTCTTTTTTGTGTAACTTTTTTTTTTTCCACTTAATTTTATTGCTATCACAGAGGGGGCTGAGAAACCCCCTTATGTGATTGCAAAAGAGGTGACAGGTCCTCTTTATGGAGACATCAGGGGTCTCCAAGACCCCTAATGTCACCTAGGATCCCCCTGAAGAAGCTGATGAAGCACAGATCTGCTTCATCAGCTTCTCTCCAGCATCTGAAGCTGGAGAGTGACACGAGAATGCGGAAGTGATGTAATATACACCACTTCCGCATTCTGACAGCGGAGAGGGGACCGGAGG
>NW_017307512.1:381318-415373 GCF_000935625.1 Nanorana parkeri
TTTTTCAATTAAAGCATTTTGTCAAAAGTCTGGACTTTTTACTAACTATTTGATTTATCCCTTTCGTGAATGGGTAGGGGTACAAGTACCCCTTACTCATTCACATGGGGGGCGGCATCTGGGTGCCCCCTTATTTAAAGGGGTACCCCGATGCAAATAAGCCCCCTTGCCCGCAGACCCCCACAACCACCGGGTCAGGGTTGTGGGGAAGAGGCCCTTGTCCCCATCGGCACGGGGACACCCTCCCAATGCCGAGGGCACGTGGCCTGGTAAGGCGCAGGGAGGGGGGGGCGCTCGATCGTCCCCCCCCTTTCCTGCCCTGCCGGGCTTGTGCTCGGATCAAGGGTCTGGTAGGACTGTTAGGGGGACCCCACGTTTTTTTCCCCCCATTTTTGGGGCTGGGGTTCCCCTTTAAAATTCCTACCAGACCTTAAGGGTCTGGTATGGATTTTGGGGGGAACCCCACGCACTTTTTTTTTCATCTTCTGCAGACTGTAAAAAAATAATAATTTTGATGCAACAGAATTCGCCCAATAACGAATTTCGTTGCGTCAAAATGACATTAAGGTGAACAAAAATGAATTTTTTTTTTTTTTTACAGTCTGCAGAAGATGAAAAAAAAAAAAAGCCTGAGGTTCCCCCCAATTCATACCAGACCCTTTAGGTCTGGTAGGAATGTTAGGAGAATGCCAATTCAAAAGCAAAGGAAAAAAAAACTTTAAACATGACTTGCTCCGGATTTGAACCTGGGCTCTTAGCAATGGCAAGCCTGTCCTTTAACCACTGCTCTATAGCCTCTGAACTTTAAGCATAGATGTGATGTAGAGGTAAAATGTTGTCATTTTTTTCCCCTAATGTAATTTTGCTGCAACGAAATTCGTCCAATAACGAATTTCGGGAAATCGGGAATTTCAGATTCGTTTGCATTCGACTTAGCTGAAATTCGGAATTCGGATGCATCCGAATTTCCGAAAATTCGTCCAAAACGAATTTCGGAACGAACCGAATCGCACATGTCTATTAAATACCGCTTCCATGCATGCTTGCTTGCCGCAGGATAAATTAGTCCGAATCAGAGACGCCATGCACGCACTGGTCATGTCTCCAGTGTGTTCCAGGAAGGAGTTATGGTCGTTATTGGGTATGATGAATTTTGCAATGCGAATTATCCCTCAAGGTAGGTCCTTTATTTCAAGACTTATGGCTTTATTACCAACTGCTTCTGACCCGGATTCACTAATTCATATAGAATTGAATGTAGAGGGACGAGTCGACCTTGTCATGTGGGATGAGTTCCTGCAGCATTGGAATGGGATTTCCATGTTTATTCCCCAAGCCTTCTCTTCATCCCCGCAGGTAGTCACAGATGCTGCAGTGTCATCTGGCTTTGCAGCTATTTTTGGCCCCCACTGGTTTGCTGGTCCTTGGCCAGTAGAGGTGATGTCTATTCGTACATTTTCACCAACCTCCTCTTTATTTGAAATGTATCCGATAGTAGCCGCAGCTAAAGTTTGGAGCCCTTTCTGGACCGGTCACACGGTGACATTTCACACGGATAATCAGGCTACCACAGACATTATTAATAAAGGTAAGTCTAAGTCCCTGGTGATCATGTTATTCCTTTGTACGTTAATATGGCTTTCTATAAAGCACAAGCTTAACATCACCTGTTCTTTCCTTCCTGGTGTATTTAATGTGGTTGCTGATGCTTTGTCCAGATTTAAAATCCATGGGTTTTTTTTTTCCAACAGAAACCGGATGTGGACGACCACCCTACGCCAGTGCCTTTATATCATCACCTAGTTCTGGACTAAAGATACACCGGTGTAATGCTGCAAGGCTTATTGATAATTCCCTTTCATATAACACTCGTAAAGCTTATAATGTTGCATGGAAAGCTTTTGGTGTTTTTCAGGTCAGGTATACTACACAAGATCCTAGTACTATATTGTAAATTTTGGCCTTTGTTTCATACTGCCATACCGATCTCAAGCTTGCATACAATGCTATTTGGTTATATTTGGCAGGCTGCAACATTTCTTGGCATTAAGGTACCCGGATAGACAGTCCTTATCTTCGGCACGTCCTATCAGAGCAATACTCAAGGGTATACAGAAATCACATAGCAGGTTACATTGTACCAGATTATCTATATCCAGTCACATGTTTCGGACTATGTCGGACATGTTAGATAGAGCACCTTTTGGTTGTGTGCAGAGTCTGGTATTGAACGCTTTCATTTATCTTGCTTTCTATGGGTTTCTGAGACCTGGAGAATTCACTCGCTCCAATGCCAAATCCATTATGATACTTAAGAGGCATCTGGTTCGGTACCCTACTTGTTATATGCTGATACTTGAACGTTGTAAAATGAATCAGGTAGGCGACCCTACAGAAATTAAGTTATTCCCTTCTGGTAACGCATGGTGCCCGTCACAGTTCTAGATAATCTTATGTCCATGTTGTCCCAGATGCCGATGAATAGTCCTCTATTGCCTTTCTCATGGTCCCCCTTTCATCCAGCAAATTCATGGAACACGTTTGTTTGCTTCTTTGTCAATTAGGTGTCCATCCGAAACAATATTCAGGTCATTCTTTCTGCATAGGGGCAGCATTGGGAGCCTCCCGTCTTGGGGTGCCTGCTCATGAAATCAATCGACTAGGTAGGTGGAACTTATCATGCTTTAATAGATATATCCCGAATCCTCACGTTGAAATAGCTGAAGCTTTTTCCAAGTTGGCCGAATTATGATTAAGACCATTATTCTAAATGTTTGTTTTTGTACTCTTATTGGCATTACTGTCCATCCGGACCACGCACATCTCAGGTCAGTACGTTATTCAATAGTATATTTTGTACCAGGGTATCAGTAGATGCAGAACACAAGTTAAAGGCTAATGTATTAGCTTGGATTTGTGGGAGAAGTCTTTTCCTCCTTAACGCTTTTAAGCCGAGCAGGCATACTCGCATAGAGACGAGCGGTTTCCAGCATACCCTCCCGCCCTTTCCCCCTTTTTTTCTAGCATTTACATACAGAGTATGCCCCCTCATTGGCATTACTGTCCATCCGGACCATGGCACATCTCAGGTCAGTATGTTATTCAATAGTATATTTTGTACCAGGTTATCAGTAGACTCTGAACACAAATATATATTAGGGATGCACCAATACCATTTTTTGAAGTACAAGTACTGATACTTGTCCAAGTACTCACAGATGCAAGTACTGATACATTTGTCTTTAGTGTCATATGACAGTTTTTCTAAAATAATACAGACTGATGATTTCAGGACAGTGGTGGAGCGCCAGGGCCCAGTTGCAGCTGCAACCGCTGCAACCGCTGCAACCCTGGTAGTTCTCGTGAAAATGCCAAGTTTCAGCACTGGTATCTGAACTGGTATCTGAACATCCCTAGTTCTAACTCCTCCTGAAAGTCCACTACATAACTAAGTAACATTTTCTGTGTCTATGACACTGCATTTCTGGAATGCATCTGCAACTCAGTGATTCATTTGTGTCACAGGGGCAAACCCCACGGACAAAAGGTGGGCAAGATTGATCTCAGGTTTGTTGTTAGACCCTGGGTAAGTGGCCCTAGTCTTCTACTAAGTGCCCCAAGTCTACTTTTCAGTATTTGTTGCTGTGACCCCAAGAGTGGACCTCTAAACAAACACATTAATTTTAGTTGAACTTTGTTTCATACATGATTAGTAAATGTGTGAAAATGTGTTGGACAAGTATAAAACAGGGTATGGATGGGTTTATTGAGCAGCACTTGTTGTGGGTTTCTATGAAGAGTAGTGTAAAAAAGCATCCATATAAGGTTATAAACACGTATCCAAAGCTTGGTCGCAATCGGAAAGGCCCACCATATATGAAACATACTGTCAGGAAGGAAGCAACCTCGAAAAGAAGTAGAAGGGCATGAGGAGATAAAGGGGTTGATTTACTAACCTTATAAACACACCATGAACGTGTATACACCTCTGTAGTGTGTTCCCTCCCAGCATGATCTATGGGAGGAATCAAAACACCTTTGTAGTGTGTACACACCCAGCAGGTGTGTTGTGCAAAGCCCTGCAATGAATTGCAAGGTAATGTGGTGTAAATTAGCTCTATGTTATGTTGCTTGCGTTGATGAATGCAGGAATGTAAATGCATGAGCTAACCATTTTTGTCTAAACTGTGAAGCAGCATTATATATGCATCATGTGCATGATTTTTCCATATATGGCATTAGTGGAAATATGCTTTTAGAGACTTTTTGGTTGATAAATACGTTTTGCTGTGTGAAAATCACACACACCTGGTGTGTGTGTGTGTTTAGGTTAGTAAATCACCCCCAAAGTGTGTCAAGCACACAGGGGTGTAATACAGGGGGTAAAGGACTTTATAAGAGGTATCTAGTATCAAACCTTTTTTCCGCAGGCAACAAATTTAGTTTGTTTTGGATTCTTCATTATTTTGTTTTTCAGGATTCAGGTCTGAGAGTCAATTAGGTTCAGGATTCGGATGAATCTGACATTTTTGTTTTTTATCAGGTGCGTTAGTGTAACATTTTTTTTTCTTTTTAGCAGTCCACAGAAACAATATAAAAAAATGTGTGGAATCCTCCCCAATTTTAGGTCTGGTAAGAATTCTAGGGGGAACCCCACACCCCCAAAAAACATGTGTGGGGTTCCCCCTAAAATTCATTACCAGATCCTTGATCGGAGAAGCATTCAGGCAGAGCAGGAAAGGGGGGGGGGCGTTTGGCCCCGCCTTTTGCACCATACCAGGCCACATGCCCTCGACATGAGTAGGGTGCTTTACCGGGGAGGACCCTGTGGAAAAGCACTTTGTCCCCATGGCGGTGGTGACAAGGGCCTGGCCCTGGCCCTGGCCCGGTGGTTGTGGGGTCTGCGGGCACGGGGGCTTATTTTAATCTGGATGGCCCTTTCATAAAGGGGCACCCAGATCCCTCCCATTTCACTCATGAATGAGTCAGAGGTAGTTGTTACCCCTACTCAGTCACCAAATAAACATTCAAAATGTAAATAACCACACAACACCTTGAAAAATACTTTTATTTTAAAAAAAATGTCCATCGATGTAATCCGCTGGTCAATCAAGTCGTCCACAGATATACTGTAGATCCACGTCAATCATGATGAACCATGGCCGCCAACTCACTGAAAGGTAAAAAAAATGATGCCCACCCACCCGTCCGATCCCGACGAACACTGCCGCAAAATGACAGCTCTGGACCCAAACGTCAACAAAGGGGTGGAGCCAGTCATGACATCCCAGGACTTGTTCCACCCATTTGTTGACATTTGGGACCAGACCTGTCATAATAATGACAACAACTATGTTCCTGAATAGCATTCGGTAGATCCCGAAGGCTTTTCAGGACTCCGGAAGCTGAGTTGATATTATTAACAATGAATCGCACTTGTCTAATCACAACATTCAGTGAATTGCCAAGTCTCATGCCAGTCCTCAGGAGATAAAGAAGAGTGGAGTTCAACATGATGACACATTTAATTGTCAATGCAGTCATGTCATCATATTTACTCAATTAGAGCTATTTTTCATTTTTTAAATAAAGTAAATGATGTTAGACCAGATCCCATCAAATAACTTTTTAATACTAATAAAAGGCAATGCCAAGTATTAGCTTACTTCTATGTAGCTAAATTAGGGTGTGCAAGTAAAGTAGGTGGAGACCTTTGGAATGACCCAGGAATATTTGGGAGGCCTTTTGTGAGCCTGGATGAGTCTGGGTTCTTATGTTTTGGATCTCTGTCAGCAAATAGCCAGGAAACAAATGGCAAGAAAGTGCAGAGAGGGACATTTCTCAGTGAAGGCTGAAAGAAGGTAAATAAAATGGAGAGCAATTGTATAACTTACACAGGGCTTGGGGAACAAATTGCCTGGGAGCTAAGTGGCATAAAAAATTTGGATTTGAACTGTTTGGGATATATTGAGTGCTTGATTTGTTGAATACTTGTTGTCTCCCTTCCTTTTAGACCCTTTTTTAGTATTTAAAAACTCTTTTTCCTTTTCTGTCAGTTTTTTTTTAAACTGTTCCCTTTTTTTTCCCCCTCAGGTTGCAGTGCTCTTGTTAGGGGGAGGGGTTAATTGAGCTCAGGTGTCTCTCATTGAGCAGGTGTATTATAAACTAGTGCATCACTCATTTTGAGCTTGCTTACACAGGGCTTGGGGAACAAATTGCCTGGGAGCTAAGTGGCGTAAGATCAGTTAGGGTCTGGAACTCACTGCCACAGGCGGTGATTTCAGCAAATAATGTGGAATTGTTCAAGAAACTTTTGGACGATTTCTTAAGGGACCGTAATATACAGGGGTACAGGTAATATACAGGGGTACAGGTACTCCTAGAATGAGATCCTAATAGGTTGGACTTGATGGACTAATGTCTTTATTCAACCTCAAATACTATGTAACTATGTAACTATATAAATGAACCCACTTTTCAGACCTGCAGCATTTGAATCAAAGTGCCCCAGATCTGTTAGGAATCTAGCAATGTCCCTGATTTATCTGCCCCCTCTTTGTAATTGAGGGTCATCTCTCTGAATTGAACTTGAGAGCTTGCTATACTGATTTCCAATTCAGTTCAATCTCACTTATTGCAAGGTTTATATAATGTTGCACTAATGTATAAAACAAGCCGACTGATTACTTTCCACTACCGGATGGACCTTTGTTGCGCCAAATTATATCTCTACCTCTACTGGATTTACTTGGCTGCAATTGCTTTACAGTAAACCTGTCTGCAAAATAAAGAAAGTGAAAACTTAGATAAATTACTTACATAATTATAACCTTCATAACTGTTATCTACGATACTAATTAGATTCAGATCCACGCAGACTAATATGATAGCGATGAAGGTGAAGAAAGCTGCAATAATGTTCAAAGAAAGAGAGCCCTTGATCTGAAAAAGACACATAAACACAATTAAAATAAAACAAAAAAATTAAATACTGCAATTATATGTTAGAAATTTGGATTTAAAGGGTCAATTCACCCAACACTGATATTTTAATGTTTGATAGATGGTGGTAAGTTAAACAGCTAATTATTTTTTTATCTCTCTGTGACTGTATGTGAGACCACTGCTCTGAGTTCCCAAGTCTGCACATTTACAGCACATCATTACTTTTCAACTGCCTTTCTGATATTGATAATGGTAGACCATGCCTGCTCAATGTGTTGGCATGGCATTAGTAGACTCCACTGGTGATGAGTGGAGGCTTGGTGTGAATCCAGTCCACCCAAGCACATGTAAAACACACACCTCTATGTGTTGTGTGTGAGTGTAAGTATGTGTGTGTGTGTGTGTATATATATATATATATATATACACACACGCGCACGCTCATTATGTAACGGGGTCTTGTCCTCAAGATTGCGGGCAAAATGCTCTAAATCATGGGCACGTGCATGTTGGAAATCATGTGCACGGAAATAGGTGCGAACATATGCACGGCAATATGCGTGACCATGGTGATGTTGGAAAGGTTGCGCGCAAATGTTAGCCTGATGCGCATACTCATGCACGCCTACTCATTGACACTAGATGGACTATAAATTCAGTTTGAATGTTGAATTCATTGCTGACTGGTCATCAGCTGTTACCTGTGTTCCTGTTGCCCATTCCTGTGATTCTGTTGATCTGTGTTTGAGGTCTCCTGACCTCTCTTCTGGATTCCGATTTGGCACTTTGAACTTGGCATCAGCCTCTTCTGTGTTTGACCCTGGCTTGTGACATGTTTCCACTGCAACTACCGATTTGGCACCACATATCGATACCTGACCCTCTGTGTATGACCCTGGCTTGTGACCCCCGACTACGATCCTGATCTGCCAGTGGCTCCACTCTGTCTTTGCTTCCTCAACACTGTGGTCCGCCAACCAGCTCCAGCTAAAGCCTCGCTACACTGTTCAGTTCCGGCCATCACCTCCAGATCATCGCACTTCAGCTTCAGTGTTTGAATCTGCACAAGCCAATGCATCAGCACTTGTGCTTCCCTGCACTGCACTCCTTCTGTCTCCATCTCCAGGGGAGTCGGACAATTGGTGCAAGAGTAGCCCCCTGTTCAGCATGGTCTCCTTCCACGTACGTGACACCTACCATTAATGGGGTCACAGACAGCAAATGGTACCTCACAGAGATTCTAGCTTTTCCTCACACTGTCCCAATTTTTTTTTTTCTGTTGTACTTTTCAATAAATAAAACAAACATAAGAAAAAAAGAAACCGCCTGAAATTGAGCTTTGACAACCATTGGGAGTTTAGGTCTTACCCCCACTGAATGTCAGATTTATTTTTTTGTAGAGTTACTCTTTAAGTGTTGGGTTATACTTTAGTATCATAAAGACTTTGTTACTTCAACAAACTGAAAATGCTTCACATGTGTCAGAAGCCTGTCATACACTAGTTGGTTAGGCCATGCACAATCTTGGAACTGAGCTCTTGCTGATAGCAACCTTAGAGAGAGTTGAGGGTCATATGTCACTCACAAGCCACAAGCGAGGGGCCAGGGGTGTACAGTAATCACTGGCTATTTAGTAAAAACTCACCATGCAGATGTTGTGCCTGGTCCCAGCTGAAATGGTCAGGGAACCAGCAATGATGTTCTAATAAGACAAAATATAGAAAATGAGGATTTTGTTAGTCCAACACATGATATAGGTGGGTGTTGAGATCATCTGTTCATTTTTAATGAACTTACACTTTAAGTAATAAAAGCAAGCCTAAAGAATACTCTTCCTTCTGGTCTGTGTAAGCATCTAGGTAAGGAAGATAGACTAATTTGTTTGGGAAACGGGGGCCGCACAATAAGTGCCAAAAGGCTGCATGTTGCAGTTTAAGAACCAGGGCAATACACTTTTAATGGGTCCCCTTACTAGTTCACTAAAGGGTACTTTACCATAGGCTACCTATGGGTCTCTTTAGTAGTTTACTAAGCCGTTTCCTACACTCATCACGCTATCTAGAACTTCTACTGTATAAATAAACCCTCAAATGTTTGAAAGATTGCCAATATCCACCCAGCAACCAAAAGTCAAATTCATTCCACCGATTCGCAGAGAGGATTAACCCAAAAGGTGATAAAGGGATTGTGTGAACATTTTAGGCATATAGGAGTTTCCATGTTCTTCCTGTGCTTGAGTGGGTTTTCTCCGGGTACCCCTACATGCTGGTAGGTTAATTAGCTGCTGTCTACTTTGGCCCTGTATGTAAGCATGTGAGAGGGACCTTAGATTGTAAGCTCCTCAAGGACAGGGAATGATGTGAATGTGCTCTATGTAAAGCAATGCATAAAATTGGTGGTGCTATATAAATACCTTTTTAAGTAATTAGTATTTGACTAATATTTGAGCGATGTAACTAGAATGAACTAGCAGTGCTATTAACTGTCTCTGCAAAATATTCATATTGGGAATATGTATACTTACAATCATTCCTCCCCAAAAATCGATGCCACTTAGTAAGGAAAAGACAGCTCCAGTGTAAACTGATGCTATACCCAAAATAAATTCCAAGACACCACCAACAACCAGTACAATCTATCGGGAAAAATAACAACACAAATTTATCTTTGATCCTATCTAGCGGAATTTATTGAGAATGCAGTAAAGTGACTGAAACTAGGTAAGCAAAGAACTTACCTGAGCAACAAGCATTTTCAGAAACACAGGGCAATATGACAGCCTTTCATGACAGGTCTCATTTTAAGGACTTTAGAAATACCTAAAGCCTTAACCGAGTGTTAAATAAAAAGACATAAAGAATTCAGCATTTATTTAAACAAAAGAAAGCATCTCTAGCCGCAATAATTACCCAATCTCTGGTGCTGTCCCCTCCAGACTAAACACTCCAGTCATCCAGTGTCAATCCTCTTCTGGGGTGAAAGATACTCTGCTTCATTTAACCTAATTGTTATACACCCAGGGTGTCCATGACCCGTCCCCGAAGGTTACATAATCAAGCCACCCTGGGCTTACAGAAGAATGCTGCACATAATGGTGCCAAGTCATTACATGAGAAATATATTTTGCCCACCCCCTTGCTTATGCTCCTCAGCTTCATCTAGTGGCCATTATGTGGTAATACATTTTTATTGTACATAAAAACCCCACGTTTTGATGTGCATTACTGCAACATGATAATGTGAAGGGACCTTGGGGTTTACACATACTTAAACTTTAGCAGAAATGGCACTCACCCCGAGGGCTTTTGGTTTCCCTTTCAGGAATGTTTGGTGAAAAAGCGTTGAAGAACCATATTGAGGGTGTACAGCTATAGTCTGTTGTGGGTAAGCAACTGGAGCCGGATACCCCATGTTAACATTCCATGGCTGGCCAGGAGGGGCACAAGCACCTGGATTGGCTTTGTATTCCACAAAGTTTGGGCTTTGAAAGTGCATTGGAGTGGTCATGGTAGGACCTAGATAGGAAGGAAACAATAAAAGTAACTAAAAGGAACCAAAGTAATCTAACAACATATTGTATAATAATGAAAATGCTGCAGCATAGCTATAATTGGTTAATTTGCACATATTATTGAGATGTTAGATATTTTGACACTTAGAATATTTTTAAGTGTCTCAAGGTGATTGCACAAAATGAGAACAGTAAAGTAAAGACAAGAGTGACTTTATTTGATTACATAAAGTAATTAAAAGTACTGGAAAAATACAAAGCTCAGTAAAAGTATACTGAGCCTAAACTGTGTCTTGCAAGCTTAGTATTTTTAAAGTAGTCCTTGACAAGATACAATTTGCGTTACATATAAATTCTATTTTAAATACAGTACGCCTTTTCTACGTGCATTCTGACAGTTATACTTTACATATGTATTCTATTTTAAAACTATATTAAATCTTGACTTTGTACAGTACAAACTTTGGAGTAAAGTGCACACATGGAATTATCTTTCCAAAACCTTCATACATTCAGTCTAGCACAGTGTTATATATTTTGGGCCCATTCTTTAATTTCTTTTAATACAAACTAGACATGTAAGATGCGGAAAAATTTGGTTCGGTTATTTCATTAGTTCGGGATTCGGATCCGAAATTCAATTTGGTTCGGGTTTTGGATTCGGGCGAAATACGAATTTTCATTAGTTTCGGATGAGATCACGAATATTCGCTGTGAATACCACATAGAAAACCATATACAGATAATAATACTAAAGCTGAATCTCCTAAACCCGAATGGCATTCGGGATCTGAATTTCCGAATGGCATTCGGGAGCTCCCAAATGCCATTCGGGTCCAGGAGCCATATACATTTATTACTAAAGCTGAGGCTCCCAGACCCGAATGGAATTCAGGAGCACCCGAATGCAATTCGGAAATTCAGATCCTGAATGCCATTCGGGTCTAGGAGCATCGGCTTTAGTATTGTATATACTGTATGTGGCTCCCATGTTGCCGTAATGAAAATTCATGTTAAGACCCATTTAGATGCATTAAACCGAAAAACACATCTGATTGGCATTAAACCGAAAAACACATCTGATTGGCCAGAAAAGTCACATGTCCGATTCCGGGATTTGAAATTCAGAAACGGAAATTCAGATTTGGACACATTTGGATGCATTGGGATTCAGTAATTCAGATGTGTCCAAATTTCGAAAAATTTGCACCATTTTATGATCTTTTACAGCATGATGCAGAAACCACAGACCCCCCGCCAGCTAACTGCTGTTGGAAGGTAGTATTGGGCCCAAAGTTCAGATGTTAGATTCAGACCAATTTATAAATGTGAGGGTCCCAAGCCGTATACAAATTTTAGTGTTATTTTTAGTGGTCCAAATTCCCAAATTAGTTTTAGGATAAAGGAACCAAAGACTGCACAGAAGGCTGTTTCTGCCTTTTATCTGCTTCTGCTTTTGTCTTTGGGTTGCTGTCAAATCATTTGCTGACAAACCTGAAGTACTTGCATCACAACACAATCCCTGATAAGGGGTGTGTTTTGGACCCCTGAAACATGAAACCATGTATGTAGTTACCCAACAGCTGGAGTGCTGAGCTTGCCTACCCCTCCGGACATTTATCTTCTAGTATAGCAAATAGTTTGTTTTCGGTCACAATCCATGATAGCTTTATTCTGACTAGTTTGAAGCTTATGTTGGATGTTTTCCATTGCCAGGCTATCCTTATTTTAGCAGCTAGGAATGTATATGTGATTTGTTTTTTGATAGGTTTAGGTATATTCATGATACATTTACTGAGCAGGACCTCTAGGTTGATTTTGTTAAGTTTCTTTGGGTTAGAGAGTTGAATCTTCAGACGTTTAGCCAGGTCCATCATAACATAGCATATTTTTTAGTAACATAGTATGAATAAAGACCAAGATCCATCCAGTTCATCTTATGTATGTGTGTGTGTATATTTATCTTGCTCTAACACTTCCCATATCCCTGTTGATTCTGCAAAAGAAGAAACTCATCCAGAAGTTTCTTGAATTTATCAATGTTATACGCAGATACCACCGCCTGTGGGAGGGAATTCCAGACTTTCACCACTCTCACAGTGAAGTACACCTTGCAAATTCTAAGATTGAACCCCCTCACTTCTAACCTCTTGTTGTGTCCTCGATTTCTGAATACAGTTTTGGGGTTAAACAGTATGTTCCTAATATTGTGGTCCCCATTGATGATTTTGAAGACTGGAATAAGGTCCCCTCTTAGTCGCCTCTTTTCTAAGGTGAAAAAGATAAGATTTTGAATACGGTCTTCATAACTTAGTTCTCCAATCCCTTTAATTCATTTTGTGGCCCTTCTCTGAACTCTCTCCAGTTCCAGGACGTCCCTCCAGAGAGTCAGCGACCAGAACTGTACCGCATACTCAAGATGGGGCCGAACCAGTGATTTATAAAGTGGAAGCTACAATTCCTCTTTTAATACAAGCCAGTATCCTGTTTGCTTTGCTGGCCACTGCTTGACATTGCTTACTATTGCCAAATCTGTGATCTATGAGGATCCCCAGGTCTTTTTCTCTGTCTGACTTCCCTAAAGTCCTAAATTAACACCCCCCAAGTAGTAGTTTGAGCACACGTTCTTTACTCCCATATGCATAACCTTAAATTTTTCAACATTAAATCGCATTTGCCATCTAGTAGCCCATGCCTCAATTTTGCTTAGGTCCTGTTGTAGTGCGAATATATCTTGTTCAGAATTTACTGCTCTGCAGAGTTTAGTATCATCTGCAAAAAAACGAAATTGAGCTATTTAGTCCAATCTCTATGTCGTGGATGAATAAGATGAACAGGATTGGTCCCTTGCCCAATTAGCGAATGACCCATTTATCACTACCCTCTAGGTCCATTCTTGCAGTCAATTTTCTACCCATGTACATACAATTTTATCTAGACCTATAGACCTTAGTTCATGGATTAACCAGTTGACATCCGCGGTGTTAAACCCCCTTCCCAATGGGATACTGTGCCGAATGCTTTAGCAAAGTCCAGATACACTGGTATATGTTAGAAGCTAGAGTATTGAACCATATTGTTGGCTTACAAAAGCATGGTCTCTATGGTAAAGCTGCTATATAGCATAAAGACTAAAGAACTCATAAAGCCTCTAAGTAACTTATAAAGAACAAGGAAAATACTCTAAAGAACTCAAAAAGACTCTAAGGAACTCATAAAGAACCTGAAAATGAGTGTACAGCATACAATAAAGTTTCTCAGCCTGACGTCTGCCTTAATTGTGCCTAAACAAAAACCTTTTTTTCTGTTCCGCTAACAGTATAATAATAAAAGTTAGATAGTAGCAAAATCAGGTGTATAAACTAACTAGGAAGGAGAATGTAAGGGATGCATTGCATCAGGTAAAAATCATTATAAAATATATATGCCATGAGAACTCTCTGTTGAATATATGGCAAATACTTTAGTAATAGTTCTGCCTGCAAAAGCACAATGAAGATATCTGGTAATGCACCCTGGGAAATGTACCTTGTGCCTTTCCCGACAAGACAGCTTGCTACCCATCTCTCTCTCTCTGTCTCTCTCTTCTTCCCCTGCTCCCTTTTGTGGTCCTGACATGTCAGCACTCTCGACCTCTCTGGAGCTCATATATACCCCATGCACTGGCGGAACTACCAGGGCCACAGCAGTCGCAATTGCGACCGAGCCCTGGCGTTTCACCAATGATATACCTATTGGACAATGTTTGAAGGCAATACAGGGGTTTGGGTTAATTGCAGCACTGATTTATTGTTGAGATGTTCAGATTGAATAAGACAAGTTGTGAGTTTATAAAGGTAAATAGGAGGATAGATATAGTAGTGGGGTCTCTTGATATTCCCTCATCTCCATTTTGCTCCATTTTCCTTTTTAGTTAAAATTTTGACCAGTGAAAGATGATTTATACGTCAGATTTATACGATTTATGACTTATACGTCAGAATGTTTGTAAGTTACACAAACAACTTTCGGATATTTTTTAACATAAAAAGAGAGACAATAAAGGATATTGGATATTTGAGCCTCACACTTACTTTGATAATATCAGTAATCTTATTTCCCAAAAATCATTAAAGTGGAAGTAACGTCAAGAATGCAACTTGTCCTTCTCTAAAAGCATATAATACATACTCATTGTTGTTGGAATGCATATCCACTAAAGGCTTTCCAATGTGGGTCATGACCTGCCACCAGGCTCCCTGATTGGCCGGGAAGCCAGTCCCACACTCCCTGATGGCACTGCAGGTAGGATGGGATGCTCCCATACTGGTACTTGGTATTGGTGAGTAGTGGTAAAAAAATATTGGTACTCATAATGATACCAAGAAAACCATTATCAGTGCATCCCTATTCAAATTGGCTTTAAGGGATTTAACTGAGGTTGTGATGTGTCAACCCCCTGGTTATTCCACTGTTGGCCATCCCCAAAACCACCGATCTTTGGGTGTCATTGCAACAATGAGTATACTGGATAACGTATGGGGAATGCTGTCTGCACGGTACAGGGAAACCTAACAATGTCCCCCACATTTTGGCCACAGCAAAAGAGTTAATAAATAATCATTACAATTATTAATAATTAAATAATAAGTAACACTATACATATTATGTGTGTTTTTCTGGTAACGGGTTGAATAAAAAAAATACGATTTGATGTAAAGTTTTGTTATCATTTAGCTATTTTGAAAAGTTACCAGTTTTTCTACTATTTCCCAAGATGTTTTTTTTTCATCAACCCAGAGAAGGGCACTAAAGTGGAGAATACGAACAAATCCCATCATCATGTGAACCCTAGAGTCCTTACCTTGATTTGTGAACTTTCAGATCATGTGTGGCGTGATGCCTGAATCTGGACTTAAAAGAGAACTATGGGGTAACCTTTTTATCCCATAGTTCTCTTTAGGATCACAGGAGGACAAATACTAATGTCGTCTTGTGACCCAAAGCTCAGTATATAGCGGACTATTGCTTGCTATATACAGAGAGCGCTGCAGCCAGTATGGATCCCGACAATACTGATGAGATCCCAAATGGCTTAAAGCAGGCTCTGCCCATCTAGAGGCAGAGCCAGCTGTGCCCGCATACTAAGTCCGTTTCTCCACTCAGCGCTGGAAGATCGGGGAGGGGGGGAATCCGCTCTCTGCAGGGAGATAATCAGGAAGTGAGCGAGCAATGGTATGTGTTCATTGACTTCCCTGTCAATAGAGCTGACGTGTGACAGTTTCATTGCCACACGTCGGCTCTAACTATGAGGATGAGTGTATATCACTCACCTCATAATTGTCCTTTAAGTCTGTAAAATTAAACATTTACCACACGTTTGTTTCAGCTCATTAGCTGCCTACTTCTTCGAGCTGAAGAATAAAGTGTAAGTTTTATACAAAATTGTTATAGAGTTTTACGGAGTTTTATTGTACTTGTGTTTCCTGATTTGCATTCCTGTATGTCAATTTGAAGGGCCTGTTTACAGATATCGGTACATTGGTTCTATTGTTTGACAGATGTTTTTGTTCAATACTTTGAAGTTAATAAATTCTTTGTAAGGAATTCTTAAGGCATATGTAGCTTTGCCTTTCAGTTTTTAAATGCTTCATTTGTGTACAATGATTTGCCTTTTTCATTCTTTCTGTAAAAGTCAAACGTCTATAAGAAGGCAATGCACTTTAAATGAAATCATCTAAGATAGAAGTGTTCAATATGGCTGCAATGTATTTTTCACTGAGCGATAATCCTACCTGGCAATAAAAAATACTTTTAGACAAATTTTAAGTGTACAGTTGAGTTGTAGAACAGGATTTTATGCCTTTTAACTTTGGAATATACTGTATTTTATGGAAAATTATTATTATTATTTTTTTTAGACCTTGCTTAAACTGTAAAACTGTTATCATTGTGTAACGTACCTCGGCTCCATGCCATGTCCCGTGTGCGTTCCACCGTGGAACGCATCAGACGGGGAAGCCGCCGAGGGTTTCCTCCCACATAAGGGGAAATACTATGCGTTCCACGCGTGACGTCACAGCCGCGGCCTATTTAAACTTGCTGGCAACGCTGTAGGCTGTTCACTATTGGGTTCTCATGCCCAAACAACCCCATGAACCTTGCTCCCACGAAAATTACCTCCACGGCCGACCAAAGGACTATCCTAGGACCTTGCAGACCACTGCACCTAAAAGCGCAAGTACTCTTCAATTCTCGCTGAGCCATTCTATGGGACTTGAAAGCTTCTCCCCTATTGTACTGTGAGATGTGCATTTACTTTATATGGACTGCCTATCCTATTGTGCTTTGTGACCTGCATCCGCTATATCTAGACTGCCTACCCTATAGGACTGTGATATCTATACCTGTGATAATACGAACTGCCTAAAATATAGCCGGAATTCCTCTCAGAGTTACATGTTGCTAAGCGGAACTATTTACAAGTTATACATTTAGTACCCTCGAGTCCATTGGGGGGTTATGCCCGAATAACTCTTACACAATCATTTATTATTGTTTTGTTGAAACGGCGAATGATGGAAGAACCCCAAACTCTCTGTCAGTGCTTGAGAGTGACGACTGGGGTTCATTGACTGAGTGCCGTCCATTTCCCACACCGCGAAACCTCAAATCCGCAGTTGTGATCCTGACCGAGTTACAGATAGCCCAGCGGGTGTGACACATTGCCACTGCAAAAGGCACTCTCTATACATGAACTAAATGTTTCTCTTGTATTTTGGCACATTGTGCCTCATGATTGCAATGGCTATGTATAAAGCACTGTACATGGTCCCAGCATGGCAAATGAGTAATGGCAGCAGTATCCACTTTAAGTCAAAAGTGGGCAATGCCACTGACTAAAAGCTGAGACTGTTGTTTCACTCTGCACTGCCTTGCAGGTTAAACCTCAATTATTTCATCTCCACACTCTCTGGAAATTGCACACACATCCGCACATTGCTCCTTTTTCCTGCTGCGCTTAGTGGCGCACTCGGTGTGTCATCCTGCAGTGAATGGGCTAGTTGCTGCATTGTGTTGCTAATTCAGCAGAACAGGCTATTGGATTTACCGGGTTAAAATTTAATATTTTTTTTGTAAATCACAACAGTTTTTTAAATGGTAAAAATATACATTTTAAAACTGTTGTGAACTGTAAAGTTGTATGTTTTTAACTGAATTTTTCTGGCAACCAAAAGTGCCATTTTTACTTTGGGAAAAAAAAACACGTAGGATTTACACATTTAAAATGTATTTTTTTTTTTACTGTAAAAGTTGTTTACAGTTTTACTGTATTTTTTACAGAATTGTTTTGGAAACCACATTGGGATTTTTTTGCAGTGCTCATTTTATGGGACACATTTTATCTGCCATTTTTCATGCACATATTGAACAGTGTTCTTCAAATGTGTAACTAACTGTATTACTCTAAGACCGGTTTGTTCCGTATGAAACTAACAGACTTCTGCACCTTCTTTGAATATTAGTGAAAGCCGATAATGGTGTCAACTTATGATAGAATTCTTAAAGAAGAATTTTTGTATTAACCCTTGCGTGAGGCTACTCCTGCACTGCCAGAGTTAAGTGCTTGTTTGTGTCTAGGTAAAAAAAAAGAAGTTATACTCTTCCGAAGCTCCAAGCCAGCTTCTTTTTAGACCAGTCCTTCCAAAATCATCATGTCTATACACTGTGTGTAGACATGATAAAGATTCCAATGATGGAGGGAGCGATGTGACAGCTGGCCGGCTTAACTTAACTCTTGCAGTGCGGTGGTAGCCCCACTGCAAGGGTCAATAAGAAAAATTCCCGGAGTTCTTCTTTAAAATAAAGATATAAATAATATATTAAAGTTATAAATGATATATTAAACATAATATATTCTGTGTTCACCCAATCTTGGATGTATCTCATTACCTACGCTAATTTAGTTCATGCATAAACCTATACATTCTATTTAAAGATCATAACAATTTCCTTTTTAATCTCACACATGTGTTAAATAAACTTTGATCACCATAACAAGGAGTATTTTTTTTTGTACTCAAAAAGGCATTGGTCATTATTATTTGCATGACAATTTCACCCCTGGTATAGCTCGCCTGTACACAGTTTTCAAACTTCCCAGAAAAATGAGTGGCATATTTTCCTGCAACAGTACAAATGGCGTTACCCTACACATATCCCTCTGCAGCAACTAGTGCTCTGACACCTGCCCAGAGGGATAGTCCTTGGACAATGGGGGCTACAAAAGACGCTATGCCATATCTGGGAAGGGGGTACTCTACAGAAAAAAGGATACTTGGTAATTATTCATGGATTCTCAAGAAAAAACAATTGCAGAGGTTACAAACCAAATGTAGACATTTGATCAGTCACAAGCTGAAAATATTTAACCTGCCAAAAATAGTTAATGGGCAGAGAAAATTATTTCTAACTTCATAGAAAGTTATTTTGACCTATATCTCCTTTCATGATTGGTTGTAGATAGGTATTTTAGTTTTTTCAATGTAAATGGGTTGTCAAAAGATGTGGTCCATGATTGGCTGTCCATAAAGTACTGTAGTAATAATAATATGGAGAAAGCTGTATAAGGGAAGTAATATTGCTGTAATCTATAAGATAAAGGATGGCAGTCTACTCACCGTTAAGCATGTCACACTCTGTCTGAATTCTGTGTTGGAGTGAGTTTCTGTTTTTATGACTGATGTTTCCTAACTATTTCTGTTACCATTTTATGGGCTTCTCACATTACGATTGCCCAATCACAAGCATACTGAAGATTGTGCAAACATATAAAAATCCAGTAAATAAAGTGAAACTCCATCTAAAGCTTTTTTTTTTTTTTAGACAAGAGGGGTTAGGGGATGATTAGAAACTCTGTCAGGTTTTTATTTCTGCCCATTTCTCCATTTGGGTGATTTTTCTCTTACTTCCTCTCCCAGGGACCACTAGAGATTCTGCCAGGAAATCAGTGGATGTGAATAATCTAGGAACATTATAACACTCTATAGAATGCACTTCTTTCCACATTTTGAAAGTCCCACCCAGCCAAAAATGGTGACACTAAAGGTGGGTGTGGCTCTATAGGTGGGGTTAATTACCATAATTTAGGGCCATATCACATTAAAGATCCTGCTGATGATTACAATACTGTGGGTTTTTTTTAGATTCCCATTATCCCTCTAGTTACTCTACATTGGACCGCTGGCACAGAAGTGAAAGTGATAGCTTTGCAGAACAGGATTTTATTACTTACTATAACATTTGTTTGTTGGAGTTCATGAATTGAATCAAGATTCAGCTCAAAGCTGGTATAGGATGAAACCTAAAGATTGTGTGAACAGAAGACCACGTGGCAGCCTTGCAAATCTGATTACAGTCCATGAACCCATTGCACTTCTGACCGCAATTTCCATGTAGATTAGGTGGGCGCAACAGTGGTCGATGGATGGTAATCGTCTCTATGCACAGAGAGAAGTATGGACACCGTCACTCCAAAATGTAAATCAAATGTGTCTATTTATTGACGTAAATGCAGCACTGAATGTGATTTGCTGCATTTACGTCAATAAATAGACGCATTTGACTTGTATTTTGGAGTGCCAGTGTCCATACTTCTCCTTGAGCCTTGCAAATCTGGAAAACTGATGCCAAAAAGCCCAAGAGGCACTTACAGCACTTTGACAGGACAAGGTGTAACCTCATCCTTAAAGTGACATTAAACCCTCAGATGTTTTAACATAAACCAATACTGTAATGTGTGCCTTACTGTAATCCATGGTAGTTTCCCTTATTTTTGCTGCTCTTCCTTTTAAATCTGGGTCTCTTCTCATGCTTGGGGAGAACTTCCCTTTGCAGCTGAGTGCCTCTTCCTGTAGTGCTGGCTCAGGTTGTGAACCTTCACACAGACACCATGTATCCATTTCAGAGACAAGGCAGTCTGCTGCAAAACAGAAGTTCTGCCCAGCATGAGAAGAACGGACTTAGATCAAAAGCTTGTATAATCATCTGTTTGAACCATCTGGAACTGGTGGATCGAGTAGATGGCTCCCATTTATAAAGACCATCAGGATTGACAAAAAGAGTCAGTGGAGTTGATTTACTAACCTTATAAACACGCCACGAACAAGTATACACCTCTGTAGTGTGTTCCCTCCCAGCATGATCTATTGGTGGAATCTAGACACCTTTGTAGTGTGTACACACCCAGCAGGTGTGTTGTGCAAAGCCCTGCATGAATTGCAAGGTAATGTTGTGTAAATTAGCTCTACGTTGTGTTGCTTGCGTTGATGAATGCAAGAATGTAAATGCATGAGCTAACCATTTTTGTCTAAACTGTGAAGCAGCATTATATATGCATCATGTGCATGATTTTTCCATATATGGCATTAGTGGAAATATGCTTTTAGAGACTTTTTGGTTGATAAATACGTTTTGCTGTGTAAAAATCACACGCACCTGGTGCGTGCGTGTGTTTAGGTTAGTAAATCACCCCCAGTATTTCTAATGGAAGGAATGGTCGAGAAGTAAACTTGCACAACAGAAACTAACATCCAGGCAGTGAAAATATATTTCCTTCTGGTGTAATGGAGGCAGACAAAGAGACAGAACAACAGTGACCTGGTGAAGGTGAAAGGCTAAAAGCGCTTTGGGAATGAGGGAGGATCTGGATCCCAGCAGCACCTATTCTCTATGTAGGACCCAATGGTGTTCTTTACATGACAAGGCTGTCCACTCACAGAGGTGATGGCAACAAGGAATGCAATGTTGTGAGTGAGAATGGACTGGAAATATTCCTCATAGGTTTAAAGGGAAATTTTTGAAGAGTAACTTTTCTTCACCCTCTTGTTCCATTGTCTACCTTTAATTCAATACAATAATTTTATTTTACAGTTTTATAAGTATACAAAATACATACAACACATATTTAAAAAATCTGATAATTTTAATTTAAATTTAACAGAACACACAAAATAATAGCTAAGTAATCAGTTTGGCAATAAACAATTACATGTCTGCATATTAAAAAAGAAGAGATATACAGAGAGATATAACATAAAGTGTGGATCTCTGTCAGAGAACAGCAGGTAAATATCAGTAGATATCAGAAAAATTAGAAAACAATATATCAATATATCAATAGTGAGACATATCCCATATTAGATAAGGTATGCTAACCAATATTCTGGTACACCGGAGTACCTATAAAATCTGGCAAATATACAAAAGGGGGTACAATAACCAACTCTTTCATGGTGTAAGATAGGGAAACAAAGTAGATCAATAATCTAGCAATTTATTGCACCTCAAGGAATATTTGGATATTTGCCATTGGATTGGCATGTTAAACGCCAAAAAGCTATATCTTATCCAATTCTTTCTGCCATCATTCCTCCAAAGTATAGGGGGGGGGGGTTTAGGAAAGGAAACCCACTTAAGTAATGAAGATTCTTCACAATACAAAGAAGGCTCTAGAAATAGTCAGTGAGAAATAACTGGTGGAGGTAGAGGAGTGCCAAAATGACCCCAAAATGCAGCTAAGGCGGTATTGAACAAGGTGGAACCAAAAATGTGGTTAATGATAGAGACAGCATCTTCCCAGTATGAAACTAATTTTGGAAATCTTCACAGTGCAGAGGTACATAAGAGATTCCTGACAAGTCTTGCATTTGGTCTTGCCTTAGTCTGATTTTATGCAAAAAGTTTGGAGTTCGATAAATTCTATAGAGAATAAAGATTTGGGTTAATCTATGTGTGGGGGAATGAGATACCTGTGTAGGTTCCAGCAACATATCTTGCCATATATCTTCTGAGATCATACCGAGATCTGCTTCTCAGCCTTCCCTATACTTTAACAGAAATTCCAGCAAAAATTTAGATAGTAAGGCAGTTTACATCAATGACATGATGCCTTTTATAGACAACAAATTAAGCACCACCTCAAGAATAGGAAAAAGACAAAATGTGGGTCTAGTGGAGCCCCTTTGCACACACACAGCAAGTCTCAGTTGCAGATATTTATATAAATTAGACTTTTATAAGGCGAAGGTTGATTGAATATATTGAAGTGATTGAAGGGCACCCCCACTATAAAATTGAGATATGGTGAAAATACCATGGCTTAAAATCCTGTAGCTTAGAGAGTTTAGTTAAATAATCTTTGTCCCAAATTGGGGTATATATTGTAAGATTATCAATACCTAAGAGATGTTTAGCAGGTACCCATATCTCGCCAGTAATGCGGACAGTGGGTAATGTTGAGAGAGACTTAGAATAGGCTGTAGTCTCTAACTAGTGAAGAAGATTAGCACCTTGAAACAATTAGTGTATAGCTTGAAAGGATTTGGGATGAATACCCCCCTTACCCTATCCAGCTATATGTTAAAGCTGGGAAATCAGAAATATATATCTATGGATTGGGGCAGCTAGGCCACCACAATCCTTAGGCTGGGTTCACACCTAGGCGTATCGAATATGCACGTTTGTAGCGCGTTTCGTGCCGTGCGTTTTCTACCGCGATTCGCAGTAAAAAAACGCACGACAAGCGCGCATTTCTGAGGCCTACCTGGCTGTATCCCAATGGCTACGCGCTGCCAATACTGTATGCCCCAAAGAAGCTCCTGTACTTCTTTGGGCGTAGGGCGCTTTGCTGCGCGTTCCTACGTGCTGTAAAACGCCCAGGTGGGAACCATGCCCATAGGCAATCATTGGTTTTCACATGTTGAGCGTTTTACAGAGCGTAGGAACGCGCTGTAAAACGCCCAGGTGTGAACCAGGCCTTAGAGTATTAAAGAAACTCAAGTTTCAGTTGTATGGGGTTTTTGTTTTTCCAGATTAATTCTCTGAAAATTGAATCAATGCGCTTAAAGACCTTCATTGGGATCCAACAGGGAGCGTTATGAAGAATCTACAGCAATTGGGGCATCCATAACATCTTTATTAAGTCAATTAGCCCAGCCAGTGGAAGCTTACACCACACATTACATTGCCAGGGGAGGCAGAAAATTAAGGATGCTTAGTCTACTAAAAATGTGTAACCTATAGCCTGGCTTCACACCTCTGTGTTCCAGTATTGCAGCATGCACATGTTAGTAAGTGGCAGTGCCATTCATTATAAATGGCACCCATATGTACTAAGGTAACAAACCTGAGCTGCACCAAACTGCAATGCACTACAATAGGCTTTGGTGCACTGCATTAGGAAAAAAGGGTTAGGTCAAGTTTTCAATGTGCTGGGGTGTGTTGGCAGACAATTCATAATGAATGGGCTGCATTAACATGCAATGCACAAGAGCACACCACAAAGGTGTGAAGGGGCCCTTAGTATTTGCCAAGCAACCAGCAGAAACACTCCACTATATTAAATATGGAAGTTCCTCAATGCATTCAGGTCCTTTAGAAAGGTGAGATGTGATTTGCAGGACATGGTCAGATGATAAAATCACCCATTTACCCCCACAAGTCATATCATTCCCACAAGATAAATTTACACAAAAACTCATCAGGTCATCTGCTGGGTATTCATCACCACAAAGTTGAATTACAATAATATTTAATGTCACATAGGCTTTTCTGTTCTGTAATCTACAGCATAACTGAGTGTGGGTTGTGGTTGGGTATAGGATGGATACAATATTGGTACTGCTCCTTGAACTACTGGTACTGTTGCCTCATTGTGTATCACAAAAACCTATAGCAACAAAAAAGAAAAGGTAATCAGGTAATTATATCATCAATAAACCATCAAGGAGTATCATCAATAAACCATCACCAATCATCATGCACCATAAAACATCATAATCCAGCTTCATCTTCATTCAGCAATGTCTTTCCCAAGATGCATAAGATATTATCATTCATAACCATTTTCATCAACAACATGGTCATCATCATTGACTATCTTTTATTGTTATTCTTAAAATGTCAGCAATCAAATCCCAGGGAACTTTAGCAACAATCAATTAAATGAAAATGTAATAATTTGTTGCTATAAAATGACATTAAGGCTGGCAGCTCTTATCTTTCAAAGGTGAAAATCCAGGATTCTGAGGCACTGAACCCTTTCATCAGAGCCAATGTTGAAAGGGAGTGTGGCCCCAGAAACACATCAGCTATTGCACCAGTTGCTGCTGATTGTGTTTTCTGTGGGTGCTAGAGCTGTTGTCTGGATGTTTTAACCTTCGTATTCCTGCTTGTTTATGGAATTGTATGTTGATGCTGGCTTATTTCCTGTCGTATAGTGATGGGGAATGAGGTAGTTGTGTCCAGCATGGTGATGGAGAATCACCATGGTCATCATTATTGGTTATCTTTTATTGTCTTAAAATGTCAGCAATCAAATCCCAGAGGACTTTAGAAACAATCCATTAAATCAAAATGATATGTTGTTATTATAAAAACAAACCTCTTTTTCTATCAAATGATATCAAGGCTGGCAGCTCTTATCTCAGATGGGGAAATCTAGGTTTTGGAGGCACCAACCCTTTTTATCAGAGCCCCTGTTAAAGGGAATTGTGGCCCCGGGAACACATCAGTTTTGCTGCTGATTGCTCGAGATGATATCTAGATGTTTGAACCTTCTTATTCCTGCTTATTTATGGAATTGTATGTACTGTATATGCTGGCTTATTTCCCGTGCTTGTTAGCATTATTCTTGTTTTATTGTACTAAATGGCATTAGGTGCTTTACTAGGCCAGTGCACTCTGTTGTGGGCTATTATTGTTAAATTATATAAAAAGAAAAACTATTTTTAGCTTTGGACAGAGTAGAACCTCTTTCTAATCAAAAATTAAAGAATCCTTGCCTTTTTAACTACTTGCTGCCGGAGCAATTATTTGCACACACATAATAAAATTTGACATTTTTAATAGAAAATAGCTTAAAACCCCCAAACAATTATATATTTTCTGAAAGCAGGGGCCCTATAGAAAAAAAAAATGCTAGTTGCAATTTTTTCATGTTGCACAGTATTTGCGCAAATATTTCTCAAACCGGTCTTTTAGGATAAAATACACTAAAATTAAATTCAGTGCGCAGAAACAGAATATAATATTCAATTTTTGGTAAAATATATATATATGACTTGGTAATATCGGGTAAATAGATACCAAACATGTCAAGCCTTAAAAATGTGTGCGCTGGGAAATCTCAAAACAAATATCAAAAATGTCCTATAGGTGACACTTTAAAAGCTTTTACTGCTCATCAGTTTGGTATTAACTTTGATTGCTGGCCCTAGAATTATTGTGGTGACTTGTAACATGTGCGGCACAATTTTCCTTTTTGCACATAGGTGTACTCAACGCGTGTTTGCATTTGTATGTGCGTGTACCAAGGGGCGGGGATCTTTAAAAAATGTATACATGTATGTATTTTTTATGTGACTTTAATTTTAATTTTATTGTTGTTTGTTTTATTTTTTTACACTTAACAATTGCTATCACATAGGACTAACAAGCCCCTTATGTAATGGCAAAGAGGACAGGTCCTCTTTATGGAGACATCAGGGGTCTGTTAGTCCACTAATGTCACCTAGGAACTCAAAAGAAGCTTATGAAGCAGCAATCTTCTTTACCAGCTTCTCCTTCTGGCTACAGAGAAATTACAGAGTGACACCAGAAGTGATGTAATACACATCACTTCTGGGTCCAGTGATTGGAGAGAAGATCGGCAGCTTGGAGTGTACTGATCTCCTTCTGACTGAAGAAGAGAGACCCACCGTGCTGGTCCCAGGCCTCCATGGGGGACAGAGGAGCTGCGGCAGTGGAAGGGGGTAACACACTCCGCGGCACCGTAATAGCGATTGGGCGGCTGTATATCCACCGGATCACTTGTATCTGAACGGCTGTCACCTGCAGCAGCCATGATCTCTGTAAAACTGATTCAGGATGCCGCAATTTATCTATGTTAAGCGGTCCTGAAGCAGTTAAAAAAAAGCTACCATACTTTAAACTCTTATATTCCTAACTAGTGTGGCAGTAAGTGCCACAGAGATTTCTTAAAGTTCAGAAAAGCTACAGTGGTTGTTGTGAATAGTGCATGTTTCTGTTAAAATGTGGTGGCATCTACTTTTTGTGTGTGTAAGGGGTTAATGAACCCCCACTATCTGATTGCAATCAACTGGTGGGGTTGGGAGGCTCTTATACACATTAGTTGTCTGATGAAATATGGTCGCTGTGTCCAAGTATTTCCCAAACTTGGCAGGAGTGGGTAGTGTGAGAAATTATTTACACACTCTTGGAAGTCACAAACTTGTATTCAATGACTGCCAGTGGGACAATGCTCATTCTTTCAAATCAGCTCAGCTGGCATGAGCTGCTTGTTCCAGGATGTTAGGTGGAACATCCTGGGACACCTGACAACTAGAGTGGCTGCAAAAAGTCACAGAAGTGTCTGCATGGGGGGATCAGGGGTCCGTGCTACTTGTTTTTTAAAAGGGCCATTATTAATCCAATGGTGGAAATTCAATGCAGACATAGAAGGTTAATATTACAGTCTATCTCAACGCTGCAGGAAGCTGATTGTGTCCACAGACTGCCATGTTCCAAACTTTTGACAAGTAATAGGCCAAGGGATCTTGGCCGTGTTTGTGGGAGGAGTTGCGGCGGCTCTCCTCCCCTTAAAAGGGGTGGCGGGGAGGTCCTCCGCACGTCACGGCGAGGTCACGTCTAACCCTCCCGCCCTTCCCCAGGTTTATCATATTACTAGAGCGTGCCCCCTTATTTGGCACGCTGACCACAAAAATCATGGCACACATCAGGTTGGTATCGGTAGGGGTCATGAAGACTTCGGAAGCGTAAGTAACTCTGACCACAACCTCATTTATTGTTGGCAGGATATTGCCTGTGGAGAAGACTGGCAAGTTGGGGCCAGGCCTAAAAAAAAAACAGACTAGAGATGGCATGTGCTATGCTCTGTAAAGCCAATCATCCAAGACACCTTTCCCATAGCTAATCCCCTGCAACAGCACTTAAACTGGAAAAGGGCAGGGTAGCACTAAAATCCATGTGCTGAAAACAACCATGCAGATGATAGGACACAGCAGAGTGATGGCTCACAGTTCTCATATGTGTATTTCAACTGTGATATTTAGATTATTGCCTGGAGTTCAACTGTAATTCTGTCATAACATTAATTGTTCTCTTGATCAGTATTCTTGCAACAGACCTTGTTAATCAGATACTTTTATTCTATCAGTATTTTCTTACCTGGGTTAAACTTTGTGTGCCTGCTTGACGTGAAGCTCGACTTGCGAACACGGAGATGGTAATGGACATATAAAAGAGCAGTGCATTGGAAAACAGAATTACGGCAGTAAGAGCAATTCCAGCAATCTGCAAATGGAATGGAAAACACTTGAGACACTACGTAATTTAGAAACAGAGTGAATGTGTCTGTTTGATCCACACAGCATCGCAGACTAATGTTCGCAACTAATGGTATTATTCATCTCTAGTGAGTGCAGAGAAATTATGTTATTATTTTTTTCTGTATCTGATAATAATAGGATAGAACAAAACGGCGCAACAGAGCAAAATCATCATCATCATCATCATCATCATCATCCATCATCATCCCAATGTGGCTGAGGGCAATCATGGTGAAGGGAAATTAGGTGGTTGCATTTAGCATGGCAATAGGAAAGATGTTGTTGTGTCTAGCATGGTAATTGTGAATAAGGTGGTTAGGTCCAGCACAGTGATAGGGAAGAGATGGGTAGGCCCAGCACGGTGATAGGGAAGAGGTGGATGTGTCCAGCATGCTGATAGGAAAGAGTTGAAGCAGCAGGAAAATGTGTGGTAAATGTATGCATCAAATGACTGATAAAGAGATGTGTTATTAATTAGCCTTATTAATTTATTAATTCAGCCTTCTACCATGTTGCTTAACCATGTATCCTCTAAGCACAATTTCTAGTTTGGCTGCATTGGTTGGATGTGACAACCTGACTTTATTTCCAGCATGGCCAATCCAATGCACTGTTCAGATATAAGGCAGACCTGGTTGAGCCATATGAGCCTTTGCAGTGCTCTGCACAACCCTATTTGAACAAGCTGTGTGTGATGATGTTACCTTGGCGGGAAGTAGCATATGGCCATCTAGCCTAGCATCTGCTTCAAATCAGCGGTCACAGAATTTCCATGGCCAGCCAAAAGATTGTGTTTACAAGTATGCATTTTTTCCCCTTGCAAATTTCCAAAATATGCATGTAACATGTTTGAGACTGTAGCTTTGCTTTAAATAAAACCATAAAGAGATATATAATTAACACTTACAATTATCCAGCACAAATCACTTCCATGGGAGCATCCGCTGTCTATTAGTAGTGAAAATAATATAATATCTACAATTGATAGTATCAAAGCCATAGCACTGAGGATTGAGGTAATGATATTTAAAGCCATTGCAGCTTTTACCTAAGCAGAAAAAAAAGCAATTTGTTAAAGTGGAACTTAATGCATATATGTAGGAAAACATTATTTAATACAGTTGTGTATTACTTTAGATATAAATAAATGTATTTTACATACAGATAGTATAAGTACCTGGATCTATGTTGTTATACTCCCATCCTCCCACTGCAAATCAGTACTTAAAGTGGTGTGGGCAACACTAGAAGCTAATCGGGCTCAGTGGCAGTGCAAATGTGCTGACAGCAAAGTTGCTGACGGGATGAGTGAGCAGACTGACCTAAGCTGGTGACTTATCAATGGCATGCTGCCTTCTTCTAGGACAAAAAAAAAATTATAAGTCTTTGCTGGATACCCCTGAAAATTCTAGACCTATTTCAATGTTAAAGTTATATACGCTCACTGTGCAATTTATTATGAACACTATAGTAAAACTAAGTATGGCCTTCATTTGCGCTCAAAACACCCTCAATTCATTGTATGGATTTCACATGCCACAAACATTCCTTTAAGATTCTGGTCCAAGTTGAAAAGACTGGATCATGCAATTTTTGCAGGTTTGTCAGCTGCACATTTGTTCTGCAAATCTCTTGTTCTACTATATGTCGTTTATTAACGACATCGGGGACGGAGTACACAGCGATATCTCAGTGTTTGCTGACGATACCAAAATTGGGAGGGTAATAGAAACAGACCAAGATAGTGTAACATTGCAGGAGGACCTGGATAAAATAGGGGAGTGGGCAACTATGTGGCAGATGAGGTTTAATGTCGATAAATGCAAAGTTATGCACTTTGGGAGGAATAATAGGCAAATGGGTTATGGGTATGCCGCTAGGGAAGTCGGAAATGGAGAAAGATTTGGCGGTCATTGTAGACCACGAACTGAATAAAAAATTACAGTGCCAGGTTGCTGTAAGCAAAGCTAGTAGAATCTTGTCCTGCATCAAGAAGGGAATATTTTGCAGGGATAGGTCTATAATTATGCCACTTTACACATCAATGGTTCGGCCCCACCTGGAGTATGCGGTGCAGTTTTGGGCACCGGTCCACAGAAAGGATGTCCTTGAACTGGAGAAAGTCCAGCGGAGGGCGACCAAACTCATAAAGGGGATGGAGGACCAGAGCTATGAGACACGGCTACTAAATTTAAACATGTTTACGTTGGAAGTAAGGAGATTAAGGGGGGACATGATTTTCATGTACAAAATGTTCCATAGTCATAGCAACATTAGCAACAAACTCTTTGAGATTAATTCCGTAACAAAGACTAGAGGACACCACCTGAAACTGGTAGAAAAAAAATTCGAACACAAGGGGCGAAGGGGGTTCTTCTCAGTTCGCGCGGTTAGGGTCTGGAACTCGCTGCCTCAAGCAGTGATTTCCGCAATTAGTCTGGAATCATTCAAGAAGCTTTTGGACGACTTCCTGAGGGACCGTAATGTACAAGGGTACAGGTACTCTTAAGAATGAGAACACTCATGGACCTATACACACACACACAACAGGTTGGACTTGATGGACTTATGTCTTTATTCAACCTCAAATACTATGTAACTATGTAACTATATATATTGCAAAGATTGTTCTTCTGGATTCAGATCCGAAAACTGGCCTACCTTGTGGGTGCCTTAGCAGAAATTGAGGTTTTGTAACGATCGCGGCTGCGCTCCTCAATGGAACGCAACCGCAAGGCGGAAGTAAAGCCGCCGATGCGTTCCAGCGTGGAACGCATCGGCTCTCTGACGTGGATAGCTCCACCCACGCTCCGTCCCCATAAAATGCCGGAAGAGAGATCAGTATGGCGTTCTACTATTGCGAGTGCAACGCCAGCTGATCCCTGGAACTGAACCTGAAGCTTGTGAGCCGCAAGGACCCCCACTTACCCGGACATCTAACAGAGGATCCCCGCTTACTTGGACATCCAACAGCAAGTATTGCTAGTCTAGGACTGCTCGTCCTTAGCTAGCAGCTCAGTAGAGACATTGTATTGAGAGTACTGAATTGCTTAATGGACTTCCGCCTTTAGACCTGTGTCTCAGCATTTAAAGGGGAACTGTTACTATTTTTTCTGCTTGATACCTGATCATTGGAACTGACTTATTGTTTTGATCTTTCTCACCAAACGTGCAGCCAGTTATGCTGTAATAACCTGGGGCAACGCACGTGACGCCTACACTAAATACCTGCGCTATATGATGGTAGAGCTCCAAACTCTCAGTTAAATTGGAGAGTGACGCCTGGAGCTCGACCCTGAAACCGTACCATCTCTCAGACCTCCCCTGACTTCAGCTACTCCGCAGCTGAGATTCATACAAAACGACCCAGTCATTACAGATTTCATCAGACTAGGCTACATTTTACCACTCTTCAACTTCCCAGTTTTTTTTAACCAGTACCCTCTGCAGCCTCATTTTTCTGTTCTTGGCTGACAGAAGTAGAACCCAACATTGTCTTTTACTGTTGTAGCTCATTTGCCTCAAGGTTCCTTGTGCTGTGCCTTCTGATATGCTTTTCTGCTCACCATAGTTGTGAAGAATGATTATCTAAATTACTATAGCCTTTCCATCAGCTTAACCCAGTCTAGCCATTCTCCTCTGGACTCTCTCATCAACTGCTGCTCACTGGATGTTTTTGTTTTCTATCACTCTGAGTAAACTATTACAAATATTGGAAATAAAAATTCCAGATCAACAGTTACAGTAATACTTAAACCAGCCCATCTACTACCAACAGTCATGCCACAGTGAAACTCTGCGAGATCACATTTTTCCCCATTCTGGTTTTTGGTGTGAAAATTAACTAAACCTCCTGACCTGTGTCTGCATGATGGTATGCATTGCACTGTTGCACATGATAAGCTAATTAGGCAATTGCATAAATAAGCAGATGTACCAGTATTTCTAATAAAAAAATGCTCTGTGAGTGTTTATAAAAGACATTTGAGGGCCTGTTCACACCATAGCATTGGGCTAATCACATGATATTGTGCATTTAGCACATGCAGTCTAATACAGCTAGTGTGCATTACTGTGCAGTTGGTGCATTAAGTTGCCATTCCTTTCAATGAAGAAACAATGTCACCAGCACACCGGAGAAATGTGTCCAAACGAACAAGGATGACAAAGTCTCGGGGTCGTGCAGGATCCCTTCATCAAGCTCAATATGACATTGATATTGAGCCTGATGAAGGGACCCTGCGTGGCCCCGAAATGTTGCCCTTCTTATGCCAATATGTCTATTTGTAGAATACAGACGTTTGTATGGACATGTTTCTCTGTGTGTGCTGGTGACATCTTGTTTCTTCAATGATTTAAACAATGCCATTTGCTAGGGTATGCCAGTTAAGAGTGTGGTGGGATGCCTACTGGCCATTGCTTTTAATGGCGCCCCAATGCACTACTTTTTTTCACCACACCATAGTGCACGGTATTGCAGTATCAAGCTTTGCGGTACTAGCTGGGAGGTGTGTTAGGGTGTATTTAATTTTTGCTCATCCATACTTAAAATATGATCTTACTCACCAAACCAATATCCTCTTTATTACTGGCAGCAATTGCCAGTGATCCACCGATGATGTACTAGAAATAGACAAGTTAATAAATGTTTTATATTTCACATTACATACAGAAATTCATACATAAAGAAGAAAGTATATCAGGAAGGGTTTGGAAATGCATCCCAAGGGACTTCTATAGTTACCCAAGAAAAGTACAGAATAAAGAAATGGTGACAGCTTTTTCTCCATTCAGACCGGCTTCTAAAAATTTACAAAAGTTACAGGACCGCATCCAGAGGGTAGGGATAAACAGCTCATTCTCAAATTGGACCGAAGAAGAAGTGAGTGGCATGTCCCAGTGTTCAGTTCTGGGCCAATTTTGTTTATCCTATTCATAAATGATATAGAGGTGGGAATAAATAGCAAATTGTCAGTGTTTGCTGATGATACAAAGTTATTCAGGGCAATAAGTTCACAAGGAGACATAAAATCACTACAACTAGTTCTTGACAAAATTGGAGAATGGTCAGCAACATGACAGATGAGTTTTAATCTAGAAAAATGTAGTTATGGTCTAGGGTGCTAAGAACATGCATGCAGAATACACTTTTGGAGGGGTTTCGCAGGGGGAAATTGGAGATGGTGAAAGATCTGAGGGTCCTTAAAGACCAAAGACTCAGCATTAGCATGCAATGCCAAGCTGCAGCTAACAAAGCGAGTAGAATACTAACTTTTAATAATAGAGGGATTTATTTAAGGGATCAGAATATAATTTTACCACTTTACAAAACACTGGTACGACCACATCTGGAGAATGCAGTTAAATTTGGTCACCAATCCTTAAGGTAGATGTCCATGAGCTAGAGAAAGTCCAGAGAAGGGCAACTAAATTAATAACGGGGATGGAGTGTCTATGTTATAAAGAACAGCTACAAAAAGTTAATTTTTTCTCCTTAGAGAAGAGACGCTTAAGAAGGGCCATGTTCACAGTTTACAAAGTCATCAAAGGGAACAGCAGTATGGGGAATGCACTACTTTATCTGAGAACTTTAAAGAAGAAGTGAGGGGCACAACAAGAAGTTGGAGGGGATTGTGAGAACTTGTATGGAGGTCTACAAGATTGCTGGTAGAGCTGGGGGTGGTGGTTTGGCGAATGCACATGTTTATGCAGAGACTATGATGTGACTGGAAAGGCCACCTTGGTGGATACAGCAAGAGCTTATACAGCCAAACAGGACTATCTGTCCACTGGATATGCCAATGGGACATGGAGAACTGTGAGTTTTCTAAAAGTGACAATTGCTGAATCCCTATATATCCTTGTTGGAGCTGCCCTACCCTGTTAACACAGTGCACTAACATGGTTCTTTTATGATTAGAGGATGGGACAATCTGTTGCTATCTATGTCGGCTGTTTATATTGACATTCACAACTGTTTACACTCTACAGTGTTGGTACAACAGGGAACCACGAATGTTTGGTTCCCCAAGATTTACAATTCCACTGTTATATGGCAATGACCTTTGGATTTGTGTTTTGCCATCTGCTGGAAGTGTTAACGCACAGTGTTGTGCATACAGAACTGGAACCAAAATGTGCTGAACTCATGTGCAATAGGTCTACAGTCTCCTCAGTGGGCATTTTATCCAAGGTGGCTGTTAGTCAGAAGT
>NW_017307512.1:415389-457498 GCF_000935625.1 Nanorana parkeri
GGTATTTGTATATGATTTATGTTTGGATATGTTTTCTATAAGATTTATTATATTTTGGACATGTTTTTTTATATGATAGATGTTTGATAATTAAGTTGTTACTTTCATTGCACGGATTATTCCTTGGGCGTTCTACCTCCCCTTATGGAAGTTGGAGGGGATGGGATACAGTATAATCTTAAACTGCCAACAGGGTTTTTTAGGCCTCATTCACACACGAATCGGCCTGCACGTACAGCTCCGTGCTGCGTGCATATGTAGGTTGAACCTGTTGGACCTGTGTCTTTATTCTACCTCACCTACTATGTACCTATGAAATTAAAATACCATCTGAGAATTGTATTGTAACATCCGAACTTCTTAAGGCTGGAGACAACAGAGGAAAGGAAAAACACTTGGTCCTGGTTAGGAGAATAAATATTACCAATAGTGTAGACAGTATTACACAATTGAAACTTAAAGAAGATCTTTGGGAATGTAAAAAATGTATCCTTGCAGTGGGGCCACCCCCCGCAGTGCAAGGGTTAAGTGCTAATTTTGTCTATGGGGCTAAAATAAAGCAGATATACTCACCTGGCGTTTAGCTCTCACCTCTCCCATTCCACTCCAGCTCTGGAATATCTCTAGGCATCCTCACATCTAATGCAAGTCAATGGACCTGCATAAAACATCATGACTTTAGTGGTCCTTAGACCACCAGAGCCCAGGAAAGAAGAAGCTAGAATTTTTGTGGGACTGAGGATCAGGTGAGAATGTCTGTCTGTCTTTATTTTAGGCCCCTAGTCAAAACGAACACCTAACCCTTGTAGTGCAAGGGTAACCTCACTTGTAGTGCAGGGGTAACTTTTAAAAGTTTTTTTAAATTCCTGGAAACAACCCTGAACCAGCCAAAAGATGTATGAAATCCAATAAAGACTCCTTTAGCTAATGGGTTTGTTCAGTGAAACCATGTAGTGAAAAATCTATTTTTTATTTGATCTGTTTTGACTCTGAAAGTAGCCATTATGAAAAAAGTCTCCTGTAGAAAAAATATGTTCCTTTTGGATTTAGAAAATGGTACAATATTTGATTTTTCCTTTCAGGAGTATTGTACTTAGGGGCGGACTGGGCCGAGGGGCATGGTGGCAATTGATGCCCCTCCCCGCGGCCGTCATCGACGGCCACTACACTAAGCCCCTGTCTGCAGGTGCAGTGGCTCCCTCCACCGCTTCTCTGCCACATGCACCCGGCCGGCTAGCACGCCTGCATCAAATGCGGCTCTGTCATCCGGGCTGCCGCATATCGTGGTATGCGATCCGGGTTGGCTGGATCAGGCAGACGCGGCACTCTATTCAGACACTGTAGAGGGCCGCCCGCTGGGGCCTCAGGAGGACCTCCTTGAGGAGCGAGCGGCCGGCAGCCGGCAATATCAGAAGCTGCACACAGCGCGCCGGTTTAAGTAGTAACCAGCACACGCTGTATACAGCTTCTAGCAGCGTGGGAAACGGGAAGCTGCGCTTGTCGGTGGATCCCGGGATCAGGTGAGTATTAAAAAGATAAATAAAAACATTTTATGTTCCAGGGGACATAATTTGTCAGGGCATGGTCTCCTCATTCCGGGGACTGTCCCCAGAAATCAGGGATGAATGTAGGGCTGCAACAACTAATTGACTAAGTCGATTATAATCAATGATTGAAAATGTTGTCAACGTTTTCAATCATCGATTATTTGGCTTTCGATTAGTTGGCCCTGTTCACGGCTCCACACACGCCAAGCGCCGCGCCTCCTCCTCGCCTCATGCTTGCCGCTGCCAGACCTGCCGCATCCACGCTCCGCACACCGCACCTCCTTCCCGCCTCACGCTCACCACCCACATCCACGATCGGCACAGGGACGCGGGGAGAAGAAGAAGCGATAAGGAGAAGCAGGCTAAGGGGATGACAGCCGCCGACAGACAGGCCCGATGTCAGAAGCAAATTGCTGGAAGACTGCTCAGGTAAGCCTGCACTTTCCCACACATGGTACTCTATAATGCATTGATGGGATAGTGGGATTTGTATTCCTCTATAGCTGATGGTACATTGTGCTGTACTGTATATTATACAAAGCAATGTACCATCTATAGAGGAATACAAATCCCACCAATACATTATATACAATGTATGTATAATGTATTGCTGAGATTTGTTGTATTCCTATATAGCTGGTGGTATTCTGCATTGCAAGGTACAGAGGACTATAAATCCCATCAATAATACATTATACAGCGCAATGCAGAATACTGCCAGTTATAGAGGACTACAAATCCCAGCAATAATACATTATACAGTGGTGCAATGCAGAATACCACCAGCTATAGAGGACTACAAAACCCAGCAATAGTATATTATACATCGCAATGCAGAATACTGCCAGCTATAATGTACTATTGCTGGGATTTGTAGTCCTCTATAACTGGCAGTATTCTGCATTGCGCTGTATAATGTACTATTGCTGGGATTTGTAGTCCTCTATAGCTGGTGCCATTCTGCATTGATTGCTGTATAATTTTACACTTTCCATTTCACTATATTGCACACCACACTTTTTTTTTTCTTTTACTTCCACCGCTCCAAGCTTGCTCCTGTGATGGACTACAATCTCAGTACAAACTAGTAATCTCATCACTGGAGCCATTTTTTTAATCCCGATTAACCGGTTAACCGAACTTAATAATCAGCTAACCGATTTTGAAAATCATCGTTAGCTGCAGCTGTAGATGAATGGTCACCCTACATCGGCGACCCCCACTAACCACCAGGGAGCCCCCACTGGTCACCACAGATCCCGCACTGACCACCTGACAGTCCGCATTGGCCACCTGAGAGCCTAATTAGGGATCCACCTCTGCTGCAGTGAAGCTCTCTGGACCCATGGTGAGAGCTTGCACAACCCTCTGAGACCCTGGAGACATCAGGCGGTGAACCCAGAGCAACAGAGTATGTAGATTCATATTATTCTGCATTGCTGTAATATGTATTGCTTGGAATTGTAGTGCTCTATAGCCAATGCCATTCTGCAATGCTGTACAATGTGTATCTGAGATGTATAGTTCTCTATAGCTGGTGGTATTATTCTACATTGCTGTATAATGTGCTCAGATTTGTAGTCCCGCTACAGCTTGATCCCTCCACTACCAGTGTGCTTTAATTTTCCTCAACCGATAAATTTCTCTGCCACGTCTCTTCCAGGAGAGCATGTGTTGAAGAAAGGGAGTCATGAAAACATTTGATTCGGATGACTCGGCCCCACTGGAAGTGACACGGTCGAGAAAATGTAAAGGGTCGAGAAAAATGACAGAACACTGACTTTGACACTGTCCAGCCCCTCCTACTAACCTCCCACAGTTCACGGCCAAGAAGCATGGACAGCCAACGGTGGTCTATAGTGGGCGTGAGTGCCTAAGTACCGGACATGGAGCGGAGTAAGGCCAGAACCATGTAGGGAGCCCAGTGGGAGCAGAGCACCATCCCCAGCCAGTCATCCCTTTCATGGACTTACTAGGAGTCCTCGCATTTCCCGACCATTCATTCTACCGTTACATGGGTGGCAGACAGGGGCGGGGGAAGAGGCAGAGCGCGAGGGGGGCCAAGTTGCTGCACCATGGGCCTCTGGGTTGTACTTGCCCCCTGGGCTTAAAGTTGCCAGTCAGCCCCTGATTGTACTCCTAGTATTAACAAGGGCAATGCAAGGTAATACCTATCCATTGTTTATCTAAAGGATGTGAAAAAAGGGGACATCCTAAATCAGATTTGGGAAGGGCAAGCTAAGGAAGAGATGAAAGTAAAAAGAAGAAAGGAAAGATGAAGAAAAATAACAAGGGAACATAACCAACAGGTTGAAATAACACCAACTGGCATTATTGCCAATTCAAACTATGCCATCTAGTGGGCATTTGAATATATTATCAAATTGTAGCAAACGCAGCAAGAAGCAGTTTTTTTATGTAAAATACTTCAGTATATAGAAACGGCACTCGGGGCCTGAGTGGGGGAAGTTTCAATGTCGCCTGGGGTGTCTCCCACTCAAGGGTCAGATGAAACACAATATTGGTTACCAGGGATCAAAATAACAATATCAGAATTATAGCTTATCTAAACACATTAGTTAAGTGATATGAGAACACTAAATAATGCATGTCTAACAATAACGCAGGATAAAGACAGAGAACCATCGTAGTGTTTAGAACTTCCAAGTTCTGTGAAAACTTGATTCGAAGTCCGCCTTAATAAAAACTGGTAATGGGAAGAAATAAATCAAAAGTCAAACATAAAGCAAGATAGTATCTCACAAGGAGAATGATACAAACATTTCAGGCCCATGGGGTAACAGTTTAAATGGTCTCCCAGTCAATGAAGATGGGAGAAGATGTAAAGAAGGTGGAGAGGGGAGCAACAGCAGGAATGTAGCTGAACCTAGCTGTGTAGCTATGTTAGACAGTATTCAGACTGTAATAGACAAACAGGTGTTCATCCGGAGGGGAAAGTCAGGTTACAGGATCCTTGCATGTCTAAGGGTGGTCTCCAGTTTTCCTCGTCTCTGTTTCTGCCTTCTTGGCCTAGTAGGTAGAACCAGTAAGGGTGGCTTCAGAAGCCAACCCAGAATGGCTATTTGAAGCAGCTCATGTTTTCCCAGAAATGCATTTAGGTCACCGAGGATACAAAAAAAAGGTAAATTGACCTTCATGGCGGGCAATAAGTTGGAACGGAAAACACAATCTGTGTTTTATATTTTTTGTATGTTGAGCCTCCATTATGAGCTTAAAAGAAAACTATGGGCCAACCTTTTTTGGACATAGTTCTCTTTAGAATCACAGGATGACATATACTATGTCATCCTGTGACCCTAAACTCGGCATATATTGCCTGCGATATGCTGACAGCACAGAGCCGCGCTGCAGTAGGGATCCACCCCACCACCTGATTGACAGCTGACTCTGCCTCTCTCTGCCAGGCCTGTGCTCAGATCAAGGGTCTGGTTAGAAATTTTAGGGGGGGACCCCATGTTTTTTTCCCCATTTTTGGGGCTGTGGTTCCTCAAAATTCCTACCGACCTTAAGGGCCTGGTATGACTCTGAGGGGAACCCCACGCTTTTTTTTTGCTTTTTTTTTAAATGAGGTCCCTCCTAACATTCCTACCAGACCTAAAGGGTCTGGCATTGTTTGGGAGAGGGAACTGCACACTTTTTTGTTTTCTTTTTAAATGTAATTTTTTTCTTTACAAATGCCATTTTTGCTGCAGCAGGTTCTTTACATTGTACAGATGTGTCAATTTACAGGCAGTTTAAGGGACCCCCCAGGCACGATATTTAAAGGAATTTTTCATTTCTATTGTTTCACTTTTAGTGATGTTAAAATCACTGCTCCTTTAAAAACTGTATTTTTTTAACGTTTTTTTTTCCCATTGATACATGTCCCCCAGGGCAGTACCCGGATCCCTATTCCCTTTTTTATGGCCAATAAAGTGCATATAAGCCTTCAAAATGGGGTCAATTGATTTTCAAAGTTCTACCCCCATGAGTTAGAGTTTGAATTCAAACTTTTTCCATGTTTTAAAGTTCCAATTCGAACCGAACACAGGGGTGTTCGGCTCATCACTACTAGCCAATAACAAGATAAAGGTTGACAATGAAACCAGACTGAAAGATAAATGAAGATCCAGGTTTCAGGCTGGACAAAAGGCTAAGAACTATAAACCATCAAATATTTTTCTCTCTTTTCATGATATGAATAAAAGGTCCCCTTTTAAAATGTATATGCTTATTTGTTAGGACTAGTAATGTTAATTTGATTATTAATATTGCATGATTTATACCGGCGTTCACTCACCTCTCGATCAGTCACGGCAGAGAGCCGTGACAGGGGAGGGGCTGGATTCCCCCCACTCCGATCTGCCAGCGCTGACTGGTGGAACGGACGGGGCGGGTACAGCTGACTCTGCCTTTAGATAGGCAGAGCCAGCTGTCAGTCACGCAGCTGGGTGGATCCCGGAACAATTGTCGGGATGCGCTTCAGCCGCGGCGTCTCAGTATACCGCGAGCAGCTGCTCGCGGTATACTGCGGCGTCTCAGTATACCGCGAGCTACAGCTCGCAGTATACTGAGCCTAGGGTGACGGGAGGACGCTAGTTTGTGTCCTCCCGTTACCCTAAGCAGAACTATGGGGAAAAGACTTAACCCCATAGTTCTCATTTAATTTTGAGAGTGGAAGCCAGGAGGCTATACTTGTGGTGTTTTGAAGCATTGCATGGATGTTATCCTGAACAACCCTTGGAGAGTATCCAAGATGGATGTGTGAACTTTTGTCTAAATAAAAGTGGGGTACCAAGCCCTTAAACAGAAGAGATTGCGAGTGGACCGCATCCTTAAAGTGCTCACCATACGTGCTAGTATCCCTAAATTTGCATAGAGCAAGACCAGAATCAAGCAGAAAGGAGGATCAGGTGAGTATATCTTCTTTATTTTTGCCCCTAGCAGCACCTAGAAAAATTAGAACTTAACCCTTGCAGTGAGGGGGTAGTCCCACTGCAATGGTTAATATTTCAAAACCTTAGAGCTCTTTCTTAATGACCTTTTACAGACCTTTGAGATTCAGTCCTGACCCACAATTTAAAGGAGTAATATCCTTTCTCAATTTTGTTTAGCATACAAATAACTACAGAACTACAAATGCTCTTGAACAGAATTATTAGGGGTGCATTACAGTATTGCACTCTACGGCTGTACATGACATAGGTAAGAAGAGCCAACGTGGTGAAATGTTATGGGTGACCCACAATTTTATTTCGACAAGATGGTGACACTTAGCACACGTACACTAAAAACACGTTTGCTTTATTTATTTTTTACTTACAAAGGCCGGTCCCCAATATGAGATAAAACTTGGCAGCCCATAGACTCTGATACCTCTTAATACACTTTCCAGAACAATCTGCACAATTGCTGTAATAATTGTCACAACCTAAAGAAAATAAAAACGATTATCACTTATTGATGAAATGACATCCTAAATCATTCATTCACATAAAATTTGTTGCAGCCATAACCCTCTTTAAAGTCTAACTTCAGCTAAAAAAAAAATATTTCATACAAGAGAATAGCAGAGGATCAGTGGGGTTTTATTGCTGTTTTTGTTCTGGTTGAGGATATTTCCCCCTATTTCTGGTCATGACTGGATGTGTTGAGGAAATCTTTCTAGCAGGGACATCGGGGCAGAATGGTAAATGGTTAGACTATCTACCATTGTTTTGTTTTTGCAGTCTTTGTCTTCCTATCCTGGCGATAACCCTCCCTGTTTTGTCATCTGAGACAGGAAAAGCGGGAAAATCGCCCCATTGGGGTCATAGCAATAAACAAAAACTTGATAGAAATGTTATTGCCGAAGTTTAATCTGCTTAATCTGATTATATTTTGCATTTCCTGGTTCACTTTGCAAAGTGAACATGTTCTACTCTACTCCTTTAGTAAATCGACCACATTGTATCAATTGACTATTTGTCACCATGTAATAATATAATTGCCCATTTGTAGCCCAAGTATTGTCAAGATTCTTTTCTTGTCCCTATGTATTGTCTAGTCATCGCTGTTCAGAGGCAATTACAGGTGAAACTTGAATAATTAGAATATCGTGCAAAAGTAATTGCAGTAAGTGCTGCAAAAGGGGCCCAAACCAAGTACTGAGTACATATGCAGGCTTGTACTTTTCAGAGGTCCGATATTGTTCTATGTACAATCCTTGTTTTATTGATTGCATGTAATAATCTACTTTTATGAGGTTGTGGATTTGGGGTTCTTGGGGTTTTCATGAGCTGTAAGCCATAATCATCACGATTATGACAAATCACGGCTTGGATTATCTTGCTTTGCATGTAATGAGTCTCTCTCATATATTAGTTTCACCTTTTAAGTTGCATTAGTGAAATAAATGAACTTTGCACGATATTCTAATTATTCGAGTTTCACCTGTATTACCATGTTTGAGGGATTTTTTTAATGTATTTTTATTTACATGATTAAATACGACATTGACATTACCGTCTCCATTTACTTTTTTGCCCATTATTATTGTTTTTTTTTTTATTTCCTGTTTTTTTTACTGAAAATGATTTTGACATAAAGAAGGGAGGGGTGTAAAAAAATAAGATCCCTGGGTATCAGGTATGCTAGGTGGCCACTCTTTTTTTTATACTAATAATGGACTTGTTCATGGTCACTGATCACACATGGTATGTGTACAGCCAATATATTTGTCAGTGTTTCAGGTAAGCTGTTATATGACAATCACATATATCTCACTGTCTTTTAAATAACAAGCAGACATAAACATGTTGCCCACTGCCTTGCCATTCCTTTCCATAATTCTCTGTTTATGTTAACAGTTATGCACACAGCCCAGTCCAACTGGGTTCTTGCTGTTCACACTTCAACTGGTAAAAGGGTCTTTTGAACCCCTTATCATTTAGTTTCCATCACATGGAGAGCAAATAGTGACTGAAGGTGTAGATGGGTGTGCAATTTGCACCCACCACGGGATATGAAACTGATCTGGTTATATTAGAGGAGTCTAACGAATCCTTTAACCCTTTCACTGCCAGTCCGCTGCGTTCCAGTTTTGACATCAGCTGGCCAGATTTTTGCAATTTTTTTCTTTTTACATTTTAAACTGCAGCTTTTAGAGTTTGTAAAAGTCAAACAATACATTTTCTGAAAGTACACGACTGGTAGAATTAAAGATGACATACTAATTTTGTAGGTCCCGTAACAGTTGCAGAAATGTTTATGAAATCAATATATAAAAATACACTAAAATCATTACTAAACAAAAATGTTCAAGAGTCCAAAAAAAATTAGATTCAAACATTAAATCTTAAAGATAAATGTGTATTGAGTTAATAAATAACAAATATTTGAAACTGTTAAATTGCGCCATTTTGCATAATGGTAAAAAACAAAGGAATGCAAAACTGTAAATAAGCCACTTTTGTTAAAAATCTGGAGGTTGGCCTCACACTTATGTGTTGTGGTAATGCCTGATCTGCAGTGCCGCTTGTGCACTGTGTTGTTCTGTGTTAGGATAAAATTATGTAGGCATACATTTAATCACAATGCAGCCTATTACAACGAATGGAATGCATCGCAACGCTTTGAAATAATGTTAATGTAAAAAAAAATCAACCACTGAGATGTGTTCTAACAACACACTTCAGCACATGCACATAAGGCACAACACAATATGGTGTACAATTCTGCATATGTATGTTATGTGTGTGGGGGGTGTTTTTATTTCTTTTTTTTTTGTAAATTCTTTATTTCAATTTTTCAAACAATACAGGTAATAAAGCAAAAGATACATAAACAGAACAGCATGGTATGTGGCTAAAGCGCCTTCCTAGGACTTTATTTCTTTTTTTAACTTTTTCATTTTTTTTATTACTTTGCTATTTTTATTTTTTTATGTATTATTTACATTATTGTCAGGGGGCTTTGGGGAAAAATCAGAGGTTACAACAGAGCCCTAATTTTTACCTTTTGAATTAGAAAAAGAGATTGAGGACACCAAGTTCTAAATCTACCATGTGGCACCAGCACTCACCGAACAAGAAGCATTTAGTACAGAGGCGTCCTGTATATTCACAAATTGAGGAGATAGTAAATATTTACTAGCAATCCAATTATGAATGGACAGGAAGCCTCTGTACTGAGCTGCTCCTGTCTATTCATAAACTAAGGAGATTAACGGTTTACTATATCCCCAGTCATGAATGAGCAGGAAGTGACGTGTAGAGCTTCCTGTTCATTAATAACTGGGGATATAGTGAACATTTACTATCTCCTCGGTTTATGAATGAACATCAGAGTGATCATTAGGGATCACTCTAGGGTTTCTTTAGTACAGGGAAGGATCGGCAAGTATGACACATATTTATTGATCCTCCACTCAGCATCCTAACCCATTTGCCTCTATCACCTGTCACTGCTGCTCTCTCCTCCCCCACAGCTTTCTCCTCCGTACTGGGTGCTGGCATCATGATTGGCTTTGTGTGCCCTCTGATACCTGCTGTCTCTGCCGATACAGGTTGGGGGAGAGAAGCGGGGATCAGAGGGATAGTTTTCGGCACCCAGAGGAATGGATCGAGCTGCGGCAGTGGCTTCGGGGGATGATTTTCAAATTAATAGCTGTCATCAGAGGGTTGTTAGCTTCTGATGACAGCTATTCATTTACACAGAAGAGTCAGGAGGGCCCTTCTGTTATAAATTCATGGTCATTGGAGCTGCCCATCTGGGAACATTTTTGTTTCCGCCGTATGCCTTACATCGGTAGCTGGGAAAAGGTTAAACCAGCGTCTTTGACCTTTGCCATAGACTGCTGAGCTACAACAAGAGATGGTCAGAGACAGATTTCCTTTAAGAGGATTCCAGTTGTCAAAGTGAACTAAATCCCAGGTACGGTTTAATTGGTTAGGTACTTACCCCAAGAACTTTTGGTTTCCCTTTCCGAAATTCTTCATTAAAACTTGCTGAATGTACTTGAGGCATTACAGCAGTCATTGTGTGCCTTGGTTGGGAAATAGAAGCACGAACTGCAAGAAAATGTATTCCTAGAAAGAAGAACAAATGCATAAAGACAGGAACACCACTGCAGCAAAATAAAAAAAAAAGTGATACTGAAGCCATTTTTTTAAAGCTATGGGTAGACAAAGGAACGGTTATACCCCCTGCCAGCTTATTTTTTTTGTAATTTGTATTCCATTGGCAAGATTTCCCTTTACTTCTTGTCTGATAGTCACAGCAGGAAGTCAGATGAAATCCCTTCCCGGTGGTCAACATGATCAGCCAAACTAGTGTATCCATTGGAAGATTTCCCATGTACTGCATTCCTGTCTAGTGAACATCCAAAAACTTGGGATTTTCTTTCCATTTCAGTGATGATGACCTAGGATTAATAGAAGGATCTCTCCCTCTTCCTCCCCACCCCCCATGTAATAAATTAGAAGCAGTAAATAATACACTCACCTTGTGGAGTCTGTCATTGATTGCTTACTGTTTCCTTCTGCCTGCAACTGTTTCCACCTTCCTCATTTCTATTGTCCAGTACACCCATACAAGAACTTTTACTGATGCTATTTACCTAAACTCCCAGGCATCTTTTTAACATGTATATAATTAGGGATGAGTTCAATTAAATTTAATTTCAGCCAAAAAAAAACCCAGGAGATCTTCTTGAAATGTTGCCGTTTAGTGAAATACTTTGAAGTCAATGGGTATGTGACATTATGGTGTTGGTTGCGGATTTTAAAGAAGAACTCTAGGCAAAATGTTTATCAACCCTTGCAGTGGGGCTACCCCCCACTGCAAGGGTTACTGCTTGTTTTGGTCTGACCCAATGCTAGGAGCTGGTTTGCTCTTAGACCGGTCCTTCCAGTCTCACCCCCCCTCCACTGCAGTAGTCTATGGTCCCTGAGTCATTACGTACTATACACAGTGAATAGGACTTAAGGACACCGAGGGACATACCATCACTGTGGCGTAGGAAACAGGCAGGAGGCAGCGGTGTTACAGCACAACAGCTTGGAGGATCGGGTGAGTATAACTACTACTCATGCAGTAGGGGTAGCCCCACTGCAAAGGTTAATAAACATTTTGCCCAGAGTTCTTCTTTAAGGATCTATCTATCTATCTATCTATCTATCTATCTATCTATCTATCTATCTATCTATCTATCTATCTATCTATCTATCTATCTATCCTTTTTTTCTATCTTGTTTTGAAGTCTCTAATAAACCTTGATTACTATGTAATCTAGTAATAATAATAATGTAATGCTTGTATCATTTAAAAATGTATTAATTTTCAGTTTTGCCAATGTAAGGAATTGGATGCAGGAAATACAATCACCTTCTGGACTCTGTTTCCTTATGCCATGCCACCTCCCTCAGTTATATGGCCCAGTGCACCCATACAAGAACACTTACAGATGCTATTTACCTAAGCACGCCAGGAATTTTTTCTAACACATGTATGTTAATTTTAAACAGGGATGAGTGAAATTTAATTTAATTTAAGCCAAAAATAAGCAAGAGATCTTGGTAAAAGTTCACCATTTAGCGAAATAGGTTGGAGTCAATGGTTTTAATGGCTGCTGAGGTCTATAAAAGCTTCTTTCAACTATCCTGGACATATTTGTGTGCCAAGAAAAGGTCTCTAATTAGCCTCATCATTTTATGTTAATAAATTCAATAAATAAAACAATACTCAAGTATTGATCAAAACACACAAAAAGGAACAAATACAAAGAACAAATAAAAAAACTCTGTCTGTCCATCTATCTAGAATAATTTGTGTATAGTATAAATACTATATAATCCAGTTTGCTATACTGCAAATAAATACATTAATAGTCTGATAGTCACAGCAGGAAGTCAGATGAAATCCCTTCCCGGTGGTCAACATGATCAGCCAAACTAGTGTATCCATTGGAAGATTTCCCATGTACTGCATTCCTGTCTAGTGAACATCCAAAAACTTGGGATTTTCTTTCCATTTCAGTGATGATGACCTAGGATTAATAGAAGGATCTCTCCCTCTTCCTCCCCACCCCCCATGTAATAAATTAGAAGCAGTAAATAATACACTCACCTTGTGGAGTCTGTCATTGATTGCTTACTGTTTCCTTCTGCCTGCAACTGTTTCCACCTTCCTCATTTCTATTGTCCAGTACACCCATACAAGAACTTTTACTGATGCTATTTACCTAAACTCCCAGGCATCTTTTTAACATGTATATAATTAGGGATGAGTTCAATTAAATTTAATTTCAGCCAAAAAAAAACCCAGGAGATCTTCTTGAAATGTTGCCGTTTAGTGAAATACTTTGAAGTCAATGGGTATGTGACATTATGGTGTTGGTTGCGGATTTTAAAGAAGAACTCTAGGCAAAATGTTTATCAACCCTTGCAGTGGGGCTACCCCCCACTGCAAGGGTTACTGCTTGTTTTGGTCTGACCCAATGCTAGGAGCTGGTTTGCTCTTAGACCGGTCCTTCCAGTCTCACCCCCCCTCCACTGCAGTAGTCTATGGTCCCTGAGTCATTACGTACTATACACAGTGAATAGGACTTAAGGACACCGAGGGACATACCATCACTGTGGCGTAGGAAACAGGCAGGAGGCAGCGGTGTTACAGCACAACAGCTTGGAGGATCGGGTGAGTATAACTACTACTCATGCAGTAGGGGTAGCCCCACTGCAAAGGTTAATAAACATTTTGCCCAGAGTTCTTCTCTAAGGATCTATCTATCTATCTATCTATCTATCTATCTATCTATCTATCTATCTATCTATCTATCCTTTTTTTCTATCTTGTTTTGAAGTCTCTAATAAACCTTGATTACTATGTAATCTAGTAATAATAATAATGTAATGCTTGTATCATTTAAAAATGTATTAATTTTCAGTTTTGCCAATGTAAGGAATTGGATGCAGGAAATACAATCACCTTCTGGACTCTGTTTCCTTATGCCATGCCACCTCCCTCAGTTATATGGCCCAGTGCACCCATACAAGAACACTTACAGATGCTATTTACCTAAGCACGCCAGGAATTTTTTCTAACACATGTATGTTAATTTTAAACAGGGATGAGTGAAATTTAATTTAATTTAAGCCAAAAATAAGCAAGAGATCTTGGTAAAAGTTCACCATTTAGCGAAATAGGTTGGAGTCAATGGTTTTAATGGCTGCTGAGGTCTATAAAAGCTTCTTTCAACTATCCTGGACATATTTGTGTGCCAAGAAAAGGTCTCTAATTAGCCTCATCATTTTATGTTAATAAATTCAATAAATAAAACAATACTCAAGTATTGATCAAAACACACAAAAAGGAACAAATACAAAGAACAAATAAAAAAACTCTGTCTGTCCATCTATCTAGAATAATTTGTGTATAGTATAAATACTATATAATACAGTATGCTATACTATTATTTCCAGTTTTGCCAATGTAATGAATTGGAGCATTAAATACACTCACCTTGTGGAGTCTGTCACTTACCACTTACTGTTTCTCCTGCTGTGCCACCTCCCTCAGTTATACTGCCCAGCTCACCCATACAGGAACAATTACAGATATTATTTACCTAAGCACCCAGGCATGTTTTTTAAGATATCTTTATAATTAAAAGGACGTTTTTTCCTTGTGCATTGTAATCTATATATTCATGCCAGATCTTCCACGTCTCCTTTGATATGTTTAACTACCTTGTGGATTCATCTGATTTCTTGGCAGTGTTCAATTTAAAAGAACGGACTCTCCTTCCTTACTGAAGGCATTTGTTATAAATGTTTCAGCAAAGCTACATTGAATGAGTTAATGTGGGTCAATGTGTTTTCAAACTTTTATTGTCATTAGTAATTATGAACTTTTTTTTGCCAATGTTTCTTGCTGTGGGTACATTCAGGCTCAGAATGACGACATTCCGAGCCTGATGAAGGGGACCTTGTGCGGCCCTGAAAGCACTTGCATTTGAATGTGTAATCTGCAAAAGTCCATTTATTGAAAAACAATTGCCAGAGATTAAGATGACATCCTTTGAAAAAAAACATGACATCATGGGACTCCCTCCGCCCCTTTGATTACATTCCATTAGGGGACAGAGCTATCATGAAATGTAAACAAAGGGGCAAATCCTGTGATGTCATGACTCCCTCCGCCCCATTGTTGAAATTTAGGAGTAGAGCTGTCATTTTGCGGCCAGTGTTCATCGGGCGGTGGGGATGTTTTCTTCCAGGGAGATGGCGGCCGTGGGCCATCGTGATTGACAAGGATCTAATACGCAAGACGACATGATTGACCTGGGGATTATATCGATGGATTTAAAATAAAAAAAATACTTGTAAAAAACTGTGTTGTGTTTTTTTTTTTTTTTTAATAAAGGACTTAGAACTAAGTTATTGCGTGTTTATTTACTATTTTACTGTTTGGTCAATGAGTAGGAGTAACAACTATACCATACTCATTCACGGGGGTGGGTTGGGATCTGTGTGATTCAGATAAGCTCCCCTGCCTGCAGACCCACACAACCACTGAGCCAGGGTTGTGGGGAAGAGGCCCTTGTCCTCATAAACCCCTGGCAAAAACCAAAAACCCTCCCCATGTTGAGGGCATGTGGCCTGGTATGGTGCAGGAGGGAGGACCGCATGATCGCCACCCGTCCCCTCACCCAGGCTGCTGCTCAGATCAAGGATCTGGTAAGGGATTTTAAAATTCCTACCTGACCTAAAGTGTCTGGTATGAATTGGGGGGACCCCACGCTGTTTAAAATTATTTTAATGTCTCTGCGGACTGTTAAAAAGAAAAATGTAAACATTTAAGGTCACTTTTCTGCAACAAACATTCGTTCATAAATATTGTTTAACTCAAAATTGCAACAAAAATTTGGAAAGATCTGAATAACAATATGAATTGACTTTCAGACCCGAATCCCGAAAAATTAAAAAAACGAAAAATTAGAAAGGAAACAATTTTTTTGCATGCTCACATGTCTACAGCACCCTACCAACCCTCCCCCCAGCCATAATATGCTTGCATTGCATAGAGAAGCACAGTGATTTCTAAACTTTCATCAGCATATTGATATGAGGGGAGGGTAATGGGGAAGGCAAAATATAAGCAGTATAAATGTCAGCTTCAATTAATTTTTGGAGCAACTTGGTGATTTTAGATGTATTTTGGCAAGGGTTTTGTACATTTTGTTTAGATATGCATCATTGTGGTGACCATTCGTGGCACATAGGTTCTCTTTAAAATCCAGTGGTGCCCTATCACCTTGGCCATTCAGAGCAAAGTGACAGGGTCTATACAGTATAAACCCACCATCTACTTTATACTAATCTCTCCATAATTTCCCTGGAGCTCCTTCCTCCTTTACAGCTGCCTGCAAACGATTCAGTGTCGGCTCTCAGATGGAGTGGTGACACCACTCCTTCCACCATATGGGAGCACTGCATTGTGGGAGGGGATCACATTCTCCCCCATACAGTAAACAGCCTACAACCTGTAATAAAGGGAGAAATACACTAGATTCCTAAAAAATTGTGGACACCTGACCATCACACATACAGTATATGACTTTGTTAGACATCCAATATCAAATCCATGGGCATTAATAGGAAGTTCCACCCTTTGTGGGTATAATATCCTCCACTCTTCTGGAAGGGCTTTCCACAAGATTTTGAAAAACTCCTGTGGGAATATGTGTATATTTAGCCAAAAGCACATTTGTGAAGTCAGGTACTGATATTGGATGAGAAGACTGGCTTACAATCCAGTTCATCCAATTTATCCCTAAGGTGTTCAGTAGGGTTGAGTTCAGGGCTCTGTGAAGGCCACTCGGGTTCTTCCACATCAAACTCTTCAAACCATGTCCAGTGGCAGAGAAATTGCTGTTTTCTTCCTCTGCCAGGGCTGCAGCTCCAGGTAGTTCTCTCCACCCAGTCACATTGCAGTACCGCCGCTGTCTCGCCAATCCAGTGATGTCCCCGCCCCACCTTTCGCCTGCTGACATTCTCAGGTTCTGGAGCTCGCGGCTGACTGAGCTGGCTGGGGCTACACACACACTTGGTTGAGTATCTTTGCCACACTTGATAGGAAAGGCAACGGCAAGGGGAATAGACGGTGAGGGATGGCATACATTGGGGTGCACAGGCGGAGCTATGGGAACAAGAACTCATCCTTAAAAAAGTAAATGGAAATAAACGGTATACAATATACAAAGTTACATAAAATGTTGGCATATGTCTGTGAGCGCAGCCGGACAGATAATCTATGCATAGCAACAAAAAGATAGATAGTAACCCTAACTGAACCTTTTTTAATTCCTAAAGCACTCGCCATTTTTTTTTTTTTATGTCATAAAATATCATTTTATCCCTATTTTATGCAATTTCCATCTCAGTGCTGACTTCCAGCCTTTTCAGCCCCTTCCTTTTTACCATCTTATCTGTAAAAGAGCAAATGATCATACCTTGACAATTTGCGTCAGCATGGCTGCTTGTTGCTTCCACCAGAGACCCATAAAACAGGGTGACAACGGCAAAGGACAGTGGTCACTCCAGAAGTGCTTGGACTAGGACCTTCATGAAATGTTTATTTTTTTTAAAAGCTGCAGATTTAAAAGATTAGTTTTCAAATGACAATATCCTGTTGAAGTTTATATGAGATTTTATTCATTGGGTTTGCTTACATTTTACATTTTGCGCAGTATGGCATGGAATTCTGAGGTCTTTTTGGTGGATAAAGACAGAGCTGTATGTTTTTAAATAAAAGCAAATGGGAACTGCAAGGTGCGAGAAAAAACTATTTTCTTTTACTATACTAAATAAACATTCACTTGGCTAAGTGAACAACCTCTATTCCTTGAAGTGCATTAGTAGTAGTAGATTAGTAGGTCATGCCTTTGGAATTTAAGATAAGAACTCATGGTAATAGCTATTTAAGTTAATAGTTCCTCGTTCCTGTTCCTCTACCTCTCCTGTTGAAAATGAAGGTGAAACATTAATTTCATGAACTGATGCCCTGCTTTTGCTTGACAACTTCAGTCCATAGCTCTGGTCCCTTGTAGCATACTGACAGCTCTCATGCTACCTCTCCCCAGTATAGGCATACTTTATGTTTAGATCAATGACAGTAGGGAGGTCACCAAGGGGCCCCATGAAAATGTTGCTATGGGGCCCTATCATCTGTTACTGTGTGTGTGTATATACACTATATTGCCAAAAGTATTGGGACACCCCTCCAAATCATTGGATTCAGGTGTTCCATGAAATTTCCTTGCTACTAAATATTCCACAATCAACTCTAAGTGGTATTATAACAAAGTGGAAGCAACTGGGAACAACAGCAACTCAGCCACGAAGTGGTAGGCCACGTAAAATGACAAGCGGGGTCAGCGCATGCTGAAGCGCACAGTGCGCAGAAGTCACTTACTGTCTGCAGAATCAATAGCTACAGACCTCCGAACTTCATGTGGCCTTCAGATTGGCACAACAACAGTGCGTAGAGAGCTTCATGGAATGGGTTTCCATGGCCGAGCAGCTACATCCAAGCCTTACATCACCAAGTGCAATGCAAAGCGTCAGATGCAGTGGTGTAAAGCCCGCCGCCACTGGACTCTAGAAAAGTGGAGACATGTTCTCTGGAGTGACAAATCACGCTTTTCTGTCTGGCAATTCGCTGGGCGTGTCTACATTTGGCGGTTGCCAGGAGAACGATACTTGCTCCCAACTTTGTGGGAACAGTTTGGAGATAGCCCCTTCCTGTTCCAACATGACTGCGCACCAGTGCACAGCAAGGTCCATAAACACATGGATGAGCGAGTTCGGGGTGGAGGAACTTGACTGGCCTGCACAGAGTCCTGACCACAACCAGATAGAACACCTTTGGGATAAATTAGAGCGGAGACTGCAAACCAGGCCTTCTCGTCTAACATCAGTACCTGACCTCACAAATGTGCTTCTGGAAGAATGGTCAAACATTCCCACACTCCGAAACTCCTTGTGGACAGCCTTCCCAGAAGAATTGAAGCTGTTATTGTTGCAAAGGGCGGGCCAACTCAGTACTGAACCCTACGGACTAAGACTGTGATGCCATGTGCGTGTAAAGGCAGATGTCCCAATTCTTTTGGTAATATAGTGTGTGTGTGTATATATATATATATATATATATATACCTGTATAATGTATCCCTTTTACTAAATCACAATGCAGAGGGGGGAGATTGTATTTTTTAACAGTTTATTATTATTATTAGGTGATAAAACTGAGCAGGGAGAGCAAACCGGGTTGCAATACTTCCAAATAACAAACGTGAAACCTTCATTTTATCTCCATCCATCCATGGTGCTCATCATAAATTTCTTTGCATTTTACTTTGCTTTGCTAATGCTAAATTAATAATGAATTGATAATAATTAATCCAGGGCATGGTATATCTAGTAGTTGTTAACTACATAAATCCATAGATGGTAAGTCCATGCTTCCTGTGCCAATGCAAAAATACAATGCCCAGGGCCAAAGTGACCAGTCAGCAGGGCCAGGCTTTTCCATATGGCAGGTGTGTCTATGGAAATTCACGAGGCAAATAGTGAATGTGAGAAAATTGTTATTTGCATATGGACTGCAGGAGGGTGGTCGTTATTGTTGTACCAAGACATGAGAATGCCACCACATGACATCTTATGCTGTCAACTACCCAATGCAGCACTTAGCTAACGTTTGCCATAGGTTCTTGGCATCACTGATATACACATAGTACACGTACCTTGATATTGGATTAAGTTTAGCTGTCAGAGCATTGAAGCAGGCAGTTCATCATTTCAATGGGTGAAATTGAAGACATTGTGGGCCTTATGACACTTGAATGTATCGCTTATACAGTACATCTAAATGCACATGCCTACAGACACAAATGTATCCAAAACCTTACCCAAACATTTAGAGAACCTGTTAGAGATTACACCATGCAAATAAACTCTCAAATACTACACCATTCAGAGAAATTGCCAGAGACTGCCCTATACAGAAAGACTGACAGAGATTGCGCCACACATAGTGACTGTCCAAAACTGCACTTTCTCATCCAGACAAACTTTCTCATCCAGTCTCATCCAGACTGCAAAGATACAAAGATACCTCCAGAGACTACTGTGTAGAGCATGTGGTGGAAACTGTGCCCTACAGAAAGGTACCAAGAGACTGCTCTGTACAAAGAGACTGCTTTATTTAGAGAGATTTCCAGAGATTGCTCCATAAAAATGAACTGAAAATACCTTTGGTAAAGAATGTTTGCCAGACCACACCAAGAGACCTAACTATAATGAGAAACTGCAATGGACTGTGCCAGAAAGAAAGACTGCTATACATAGAAATTGGTGAATACTGCACCATTTAGAGCAATTGTCTGAGATGGATCCATACAGTGAGACTGCCAGTGAGACTGAGACTGCCAGTGGCTGCTATGTGGATAAGCTGCTAGAGACTGCACCATTCAGAGGGATTGTGTAAGGAGACTGCTCTAAAAAGAGGATCTGCCAGAGATACCCCATGATAGAGAAATACTGCATCATACAAAGTGACTGCCAGAGACTGCACAATACAAATAACCTTCCAGAGATTACAAAGTCCAGAAATACTGCTAGAGAGAGATTTCTATACAGAAAAACTACTAGAGACTGCACCATTTAGATGGACTACCAGAGATTTCTTGTGATACTAGGTGAATACACAATACAAACAAAACTGCAAGAAACTGCATTGTACAGAAGGACTGCCAGAGACTGCCCAAAACAAGACTACTGGAGACTGCACCATTTCAAGGGACTGTGTAGGGAGACGGTCAGAGACTGCTCTATACAAAGGAACCACTAGATTAAGAGAGAGTGAGAGAGAGAACATGACATGGAGCTGTATAATGTAGAAATATGTACTGTAAATGAAACACCCGGAAATCTGCTTCAATTGTTCTATTAATCTTTTATCACACAGTAAACATGAAGAATTAAGTGGCACGCTTAACAGACTGTAGTAGCAAATCATTACACAATTAGAGATTACATGCGTGTTTATAGGAATCAGAATTGACTTGGCTGTTAACAAATATTCACATGACCTCCAGAGAAGTTCAGAAGTCACAATGGTAGAAGGTAGAAAAAGATAGGTCACCAGCACTCAAAATAGTTCAAATAAATAAGTCCTTTTTATTGGACAATTGTGTCACGACAATCAAAAAGAACAATGGTAGAAGGCACAATGTTGGCAAAGAAATCTGATGGTAATACAAGGAACAGAAAAGCATAAAGGCCACAATTACTGAGGTATACAGATCAACATTTCCGGGTTCCACTGATCTCTTTCTCATAACCTGGATCAACTGCAGGAGAAAATTACAATGCAGAAATCCTAGATGACCTTCAAAGAAGTAATTTAAAATGCCAATATTCCGATGGGAATAAGAGCCATTTCCTCAGTCTTAAAAAGCTCAAGAATGTCACAGTGAGCAGAACTCTTGTCCTTTCCTGTTCTTCCCACCTTCTCCCTGTTCCCCTCTGTGCTCCTTTCCCCTTGTAGTACCCATTGAACCCCAAAAGGATATGAGGATCCCCTGTAAGACTACGTTTGGGTGATTCTGCACATGTGCATGGCCCTGTCTTTTGCATTTGCAGGAAACGTGCACTAATGTGCACGCAACATAATGTATGCGCTAACGCTGCACACAGGATATGACGCAACTCCCCTTGATAGATGGCTCTATTTAAACCTGCCTGTTCTGTGGATCTTTGCTGAATGGTCTTTCAGCTTGTGTGTGTGTTCCTGTGATTCTGCCTGTTCCTGTGCACTGTTGCGTTGACCTGGAATTCCATTGACTATGCCTGATTGCTGCCTGCCCTTGACTTCTGCTTGTTCCTAGATTATTCTTCTGCCTTCTGCTCTTGTACTTCGCTGCCCGATTGGGGTTGACCCTGGCCTGCCTGATTTCGTCCTGCTCCTGCAGTGTTCCTCGCTGACCTTCTGGCGGTATCCTGGACTGCTTCTTGCTTCCCTGGGAACCAGCTTCTGGACTTATCAAGGCACAGTGTCCTACATCCCCTGGCACCTGTGCTGCTCTCTGTCCTCTCACTCCCTGTCTCCACTCTCAGGAGTGTGGAACAAGAGTTGCAAAGGAGACCTCCTCAACTATTCGGTCCTCTACCAGGTACATGATATCCGCAGAGGCAGGGTGGGCTAGCATTTCACTTCAGGATCTAGTCCTTGGCAATAGTAGAGCAATGTGACCAAATGGGGACCAGTCACTGTTTAGTATTTACAAGTTTGTTGACTTTCCTCTACAGCAATACATTTGGAAGGCATTCTATTTCAAAGAAACGTTGTTATTGTTACACTTTGTTATTACACATATAGTAGGGTATCATAGTCTGTGTTCAACTTCACAGTGACATCCACCCAGGATTTGTTAAACATCCTGGAGGGAATAGTCCTTGATATTTTTAAGATTTTTTCAACTGTATGAACTGCTTTGTAATAATAGTGATATTGATAATGCAAATATGTATGAGCTTCTCCAGAGATATACAGTATAAAACCAAGTGACTCAGGTTTTAATTTGATGTTCTAATACTTTTTGAACATTAACTATATATCCATGGTGATTCTCTTTATTTTTGTTTCTTTGAACCCCACTCTAAATTGTATTTCACAATAAAACCTGCCTCTTCTTTCCTTCTTTAGGTGCAGCATACTAAAACTGCTTACATAATGTGCAGTGAATCTGTACAATATTTCTGGCTGCTGTTTCTAAAAAATACACTTTTATTTCATGAAAAAAACTGTGTCTGTGCTGCCACAGCCACTGTTATTTTCTGTTATTCCTATTGGATTGCTATGTATTTCATTGTATATTATTATGATATGGTATATGCCTACCATCTAGTGGCAGATTAGCACTACTTAAACTTGCTTTTCTGTATACATTTGGTATCTTCAAGTGTTCTCTGTAACTTGATATAGTCCTAGATAGACCCTACCTGCTTCTTCAATGTGCCTTCATTTGTATTGCTAGCCCTCATTGCAGACATTTGGCTTGGAAGATCTATTGTCTTTTTATACTTCATGTGACCAGCTAACATCCTCTGTATGTACTTTGAGAAGTAAAACTATGTTGGATTTAAGTTATATGTCTTACTGGAGAGTTAGGCTATCTGTGGATGGATTCATTTCAGCTGGTGATTATACTGTCCAGAAGGATCAAAGACCAAAAGAGGTATGTCAAAGCATGAAGTGGCTCATGAAACAGAACAGCATTCTCTATCCCTCTTACAATGACGCCTAATCAAGTGCTTACATACTATCAGGACACTGTACTATATATCTGGATGTTGTCTCTGAAATATTGCACTGGTATTTTTATTGTAGCACAACAACTGCCTCATCTCGGAAATGTGGGGTTGTGGATTTGAAGTGTTTTTGAGCACGCTTTGACATTTTTAAAAACTTATAAGACAATACAGTGTTGTTCTGTGAAAATAGAAGATCACAAACTGTATTATGAAACTGTTTTGTCACTGTTTGGCAATTGGTATGAAGTCGAGAGCTTTATTTATATATTTTTTCTTGGTGAGTAAACCTTCCTGTAGTTTTTAGATGTGTTGTGATTGCTACTACTTACTGCTAGATTTAAAAAAATAGGTTTGGCAGCCAAAACTACCTAAAAATAATTACTTATTTTCAAGTTAAAAATACATTTAGATTTGGGTGCTGCTACTGTATTTAAGCCAATCAATAATGTGAAAGTAAAAAAAAAAAATATTACACATGCTAAATATGTGATGCGATAATACAGTTTCAATGACACAAAGAATCATATTGTTTTCTAACACTGCATGCAGCTTTAAAGGTATCTTCCAAGCATGTATCGGAAAGGATTGGTGTTTTTTTCATATGACCTTCTAAGTCACATAAAAAGGAGGACCCTCTCCCCACTGAACTGTTAATATTGTATTTATTTTATTTGTATTTATTTATATTTTGTTGTTTTATTTCAATGATGCATGCCCCCATTCCAGTGCCAAGCTCCCCATGCCCTTTGTTGGCTAATCCCTTGTCTATTTGCCTTGAAAATAGCCAGACTTGATTTTCCAGATGCAGAGTGGAATACTTTTCAGACAATCTCTTATAGCTTTCATAACATCTCTTTAGCTTTGCAAGCTTGCTATTCAATTGCTCTATGCCTTAATCCACATATCAAACAGACTATCACACATTTGTGCTTTGTTTACTTTAAAATATTCTAAAGCAGGGGCCTCAAACTCAGATGACCTGGGGGCCACTGTGCACATTTTCTTCCTCCATGGGGGGGCACATTAGGAGAGACAGACAGGGGTTAGAGAGCGAAGAGAGACAGCCAGGGGTAAGAGAGTGAGAGGAGAAACAGCCAGGAGAGAGAGAGTGAGGGGAGAGATAGCTGGGAGAGACAAAGCAAGGAGAGAAAGCCAGGGGAGAGAGCAAGGAGAGACAACCAGGGGAGAGAGACCATGGAGAGACAGCCAGTGGAGAGAGAGCGAGGAGAGGCAGCCAGTGGAGAGAGAGTGAGGGGAGACAGCCAAAGGAGAGAGAGTGAGGAGAGAGAGCGAGCAGAGACAGCCAGGGGAGAGAGAGTGAGGAGAGACAGCCAGGGGAGAGAGCGAGGAGAGACAGCCAGAGGAGAGAGTGAGGACAGAGAACGAGGAGAGACAGCCAGGGGAGATAGAGCGAGGAGAGACAGCATGCCAGTGACCACTAATGCAAGGGGGCATTCTTACCATGGACCACTAATGCAAGGAGGGGGCATTCCTAATACAGACCACAATGCAAGGGATGGATTTTTACCACTGTCTGGCAATGCAAAGGGGCATACTTTCTGCTGAAGACCAAAGGGGGAGGGCATTGTTTCCACTGACCCCTGTTAATTTTAGCAGGCCTCCTTGAGACCTGAAAATGATTTCAAGGGTCTTCTGAGGTAAAAAAAAGGCTGGTGGCAGAGCTTTGTACTTCTATTACCAGCACTGTGTATGTGGAAAATATGAATGTCACTATGTGCCGTCTGCCAACACTGGAACCATAAGAAAATTGCCCATGCATACACTTAGCCTACCATACAGCCCAAAACACTGGGTGATTCCAGGTCTCCTCCACTCTCTCCCTCGGTCATGTGGCCTCTCACACGTGGTTTTTGGGCACAGTATCAGCCTCTTCTATGTGAGCAGTTTGTGAGAGGAGGGGCTGGGTTGCGCAGTGCCGGGGGTGGAGTGAACGAGCAAAGTGGTTGTGCGGTGAGGATTTTTGGGTACAGAAGGGCCAGCTCTAGCTTATCAGCGGGCCAAAAGTAACTGGTCCACGGGCCGCTACTTTGAGACCCCTGCTCTAAAGGCTTCAAAGAAGGTTTAATTGTGTGTTTGGGTCTAGCAGATATCTCTTCCTTTTGAAAATCAGCATTATCTTGGGGAAGAGAAGGTGGCTCTGTGTCTAACTGTAATAAATGTACAGACTCTTGTGACTTTTATTGTGGAATTCAGCAGTATAGCTATGCAGAAACCAGCTTGTGAATTGTAGCGTACAGTTCAGCACACAGAAATTGTATATACACAGTTCTCCAGGCTGTAAGCAGGCTTGCTTCTCAGTAATTGAGAGAATACAGCAGACTATAATTAGATCATCAGGTGATTCTGCAGCTAGTGATTCTGTGACATGTGCTACCTCAGACAGAGGAGAAAACTTGCTGATAGCAGACTGTAATAGTTTTAGAATTATTTATTTTCCACTATTCTGTTACAACCATCGCTTTATGTATTTGCACAAACTTCCTGAGACTCATCTGTACGGATAGTATAACAACCTACTGACTACTCAGAGATAGTGTCCAACTTGCTAAGAAAACTCAGAGTAGAATCCAATACAGTTTATTCAGTCTTCACAATACAATGGCTGTGGTTCTTGTCATTCGTAGAGTGCCTATAAGAGGGTGAAGCAGCAAAAAGGAAGAGGCAAGGAGAGGGTGAGAGAATCTGGTGGAAGACTGTACCAAAGTACAGAAAACAGCAGGGTTGAATGGAAGATACCAAAGTATATACAGGTGAAACTCGAATAATTAGAATATCGTGCAAACGTTCATTTATTTCACTAATGCAACTTAAAGGGTGAAACTAATATATGAGATAGACTCATTACATGCAAAGCAAGATAGTTCAGGCCATGATTTGTCATAATTGTGATGATTATGGCTTACAGCTCATGAAAATCTCAAATCCACAATCTCAGAAAATTTGAATATTGTGAAAAGGTGCAATATTCTAGGCTCAACGTGTCCCACTCTAATCAGCTAATTAAGCCATAACACCTGCAAAGGGTTCCTGAGCCTTTAAATGGTCTCTCAGTCTGGTTCAGTAGGAATCACAATCATGGGAAAGACTGCTGACCTGACAGTTGTGCAGAAAACCATCATTGACACCCTCCATAAGGAGGGAAAGCCTCAAAAGGTAATTGCAAAAGAAGTTGGATGTTCCCAAAGTGCTGTATCAAAGCACATTAATAGAAAGGTATGTGGAAGGGAAAAGTGTGGAAGAAAAAGGTGCACAAGCAGCAGGGATGACCGCAGCCTGGAGAGGATTGTCAGGAAAAGGCCATTCAAAAGTGTTGGGGACTTTCACAAGGAGTGGACTGAGGCTGGAGTCAGTGCATCAAGAGCCACCACACACAGACGGATCCTGGACATGGGCTTCAAATGTCGTATTCCTCTTGTCAAGCCACTCCTGAACAACAAACAACGTCAGAAGCGTCTTACCTGGGCTAAAGAAAAACAGACCTGGTCTGTTGCTCAGTGGTCCAAAGTCCTCTTTTCTGATGAGAGCAAATTTTGCATCTCATTTGGAAACCAAGGACCCAGAGTATGGAGGAAGAATGAAGAGGCACACATTGAAAGATGCTTGAAGTCCAGTGTAAAGTTTCCACAGTCTGTGTTGATTTGGGGAGCCATGTCATCTGCTGGTGTTAGTCCACTGTGCCTCATTAAGTCCAGGGTCAACGCAGCCATCTACCAGGAGATTTTGGAGCACTTCATGCTTCTTTCCGCAGACGAGCTCTATGGTGATGCTGACTTCATTTTCCAGCAGGACTTGGCACCTGCCCACACTGCCAAAAGCACCAAAACCTGTTTCAATGACCGTGGGATTACTGTGCTTGATTGGCCAGCAAACTCGCCTGACCTGAACCCCATAGAGAATCTAGGGGGCATTGCCAAAAGAAAGATGAGAGACATTAGACTGAACAATGCAGAAAAGCTGAAGGCCGCTATTGAAGCATCCTGGTCTTCCATAACACCTTAGCAGTGCCACAGGCTGATAGCTTCCATGCCGCACCGCATTGAGGCAGTAATTGCTGCAAAAGGGGCCCAAACCAAGTACTGAGTACATATGCATGCTTATACTTTTTAGAGGTCCGATATTGTTCTAGGTACAATCCTTGTTTTATTAATTGCATGTAATATTCGAATTTTCTGAGATTGTGGATTTGGGGTTTTCATGAGCTGTAAGCCATTATCATCACAATTATGACAAATCACGGCTTGAACTATCTTGCTTTGCATGTAATGAGTCTATCTCATATATTAGTTTCACCTTTTATGTTGCTTTAGTGAAATAAATGAACTTTTGCACATATTATAATTATTCGAGTTTCACCTGTACAGATTAGGCCGTAGCAATGCTAACCTACCACTACCGTGTTTCCCTGAAAATAAGACAGTGTCTTATATTTTTTTTTTCACAAAAAAAGACACTAGGTCTTATTTTCGGGGGGTGTCTTATGTGTACCTGGCTGCAGCTGTCCGCTCGTGCATGCGGATGGGCGTGCGGGAGGGAGGGAGCTGCACAGCTAGGAATACAGCATAGCACAATTAAATGCAACAAAATACATATGTACTGTAACTGAAATAGCAGAAATAATAAAAGATGACATTGGCTGTGGCAACATGGGAAGTGAGGGGACATCTCAATAACAGAATCCCAGATGACAGAGGTTTCAATCCTTCCTCACTCAAACCATAATTTAAAAAAATGGGGTTTTGGCTTGACATACATATTGAATAATCTCCTGCAGTTGTGTCCAGTTTTTATATATTTTGCCTCATTTGCTTTTATACTTCAGTTTTTATAATACTTTGTTACACAGGTTAACCATTGACATGGGTATGTGTTGTTCTTATTTGTTGCTCTGCTTGTGTGAATGTTATAGAGCACTGACAGCTTTGGAGGAAATAATCTCCTACAGGGAAGTATAGTATACTGTAGAGGACGTATGAAGGTCTCAGGGGGATTATGTAAAGAAGATGTTAACGCAGATCTAAAGCCAATCACTAATTGCCGTTCACACCACTATGCACAGAAAATGCATGTGTGTACCTGCATTGTCATGCATTTAGCAATTCATTGTGTTGCATTTTGGTATTTTACATGTGTTCATTCTTGCTTTCACCTAAATACCCCTTTTGTAATGAGTCCCATTCACAAGTGTTGTGTTTGTTTGGTTATGTGTTTAAATGAAGCACATTGAGATCTTGAGGAATGCTGAATTAAGTTTGACTTCCTTAGAAGAACGTGACATGTATGAATATGACAGGCATTATGAAGGAAACATATAGATAGAAAAAAACTGCTTCCTGTGTATCATAGATAAGCATGCACATAGAGAGTAACATTGTAATACAGCACCATCTACAGCACAAAAGACATATTACATCTCACAACATTATGATATCAGTACAGTTATGTGCTGTTGTATTTTCAACAGTGTTGACACTTCACGTTGCAAAAAAAGCCTGCTCTACTTTTTTTAATGTATATCAGCGCAACACAATGGTGTGAGCTACAGTCATTGCAGACCATTTGCTTTTATTCTCTATGTGCTTGGAGTGTTTTTATGAACATATCCAAATACATCTGGTGTGACTGAGCCATTTTTTTATTGCTCCTGTACAATCAAGTACATTATTTGTTATATTGATGCAGTCAACTGTGTATGTTATTATTGTATATTTGATCGCAACAAACAAAATGCCCACATGGTAATTTTTGTTTTTACAAACATTTAAATTTATATTTATATCAATAAAAAATTGAATATAAGATACATATTGTCATTCAATTCTTGGCACCTCGAAAGCTCCAAGTCATTTTTTATGTTTTATGTGGTCGATTTAAGAATGTTTAAACAGTGCACCTTGAGTCCAATGAGCATTGTATTTGCTTCAAGTTGCACTCCTAGTAAGAGGCGTAACTATAAACTTCAGAGCCCCGGTGAAGTCTGGCCACCATAGATTAACCAATTTAAAAAAAAATATGAATGTTTAATGTTGCTTTAAGTAAAAGTAATGTTTCAATATAATTTGTAAAATATGTTAAAATACTCTGGTGGTTTTAAGGTTAACTCAATAGTGTAAGACATCATGCTAAATCTAAGGCATTCTTTTAGTAGAAATCTCCTCAAATTTTGAATAACTGAATCTACAAATAATATCATTGCAAGCAGGCAGCGGTGGAAAGAATAGATCTGCAGCAGAGGGAGGCAGATTCCATTTCGCGAAGTCGTTCCGTGAAGGTTACTTGCTTTCGGAAGTTGGAGATTCTTACGTTTTGGTTTTTATTCATGTCCAGATCCAAGAAAATCACAGCTTCAAGCACATCCCATGCATTCCGTTGAGAATGAGTACCTTATAGAAAGACCAAGAATAAACTGTATAATATACTATATATGATGAAGTTCTACTCAACATTTAAAAGTGTACTATAATAGTATGCCAAGAGTACACAGGTCCAGTTGTTACCTAGTTTAAAAGCCAAACATTTTGCAAAAATTCCCCTTTTTACAGGGTTTCAAAGGGATCCTTTTTTACTATGAAGCTATTACAAAGACTGGCTTCTACTGTTCTGAACAAGCCAAATTACAGTTCTGCGGTCCATTGTTACCTGCGGTCCATTGTTACCTAGTTTAAAAGCCAAACATTTTGCAAAAATTCCCCTTTTTACAGGGTTTCAAAGGGATCCTTTTTTACTATGAAGCTATTACAAAGACTGGCTTCTACTGTTCTGAACAAGCCAAATTACAGTTCTGCGGTCCATTCGGTGGATGTGAGAGTCAGCTGAATGTTCGCTGTCAATGAATGATACACTGTACAAGGAAAGTTGCATGGGTAAGAGGAAAACCATAAAAAAGCAGAGCCATTTAGGCCACGTTAGTGGAGTTTCTTGAGGAGGAGTGGTCAACAATGCCAAAAGCACCATAAAATTCAAATAGCAAGAGTAAAGAGTAGTGCCCATAAATAGGGAGGTTCCCTGGCGGAAAATATATAGTTCACGCATTCAGAGAAGAGGAGTCCCCCTTCCGGGACGTTCCAATGTCTGCAAATGATAGGTCTGTAACCAAGTAAGTCATGTAAAAAATGGGGAGAACGGGTCGCAGAACATTATTCAATGTGCAGACCACTAAAGTTACTTTCAGACCGTATGTAGAAAAAGTATAAATTCATTTATTGAAACATATATAATGTATGCATGAAAAAGTAATGCACCATATCCCAACACCAAGTTTTAAAAATTGTACAACGTTGTCAGAACATACATATGCATTCACACATTCCTGGAGGGTTAACTTAGAACCCACCTGTGGGGATATCAGTACACCCAAGGGTTAACTTTCATATATATGGAGCTTGCAACTGCCTAGCATGTTATCAAATCTATCTAGATCCACCTTTTTTACATAAAGAGTAGTGCCCACTGGCCATGGTTTTTAGTAGTTAATAAGTAATTAGAGAAACGGTGGCCCATCACTACATGACGTAAAAACACAAGCCAATCTGTTGAGTAAAAGGAGAACTATGAGGCGAGTGATTTTCACTCAACCTCATAGTTCGAGCCGACGTGTGACAATGAAACTGTTACACGCCGGTTTAATAGATCGTGAAGTGAGCGAACACATACCGTCGCTCGCAAATCATGTCTCTGCAGAGAGCCGTGACTGTCACTCATGGCTCCCTGCAGCGATTCCCCCCCTCCCCGCTCTGATCCTCCAACGCTGACTGGCAGAACAGAGGGGTGAGGGGGCGGGTACAGCTGTTTCTGCCTCTAGATAGGCAGAGCTAGCTGTCAATCACGCAGCTGGGTGGATCTCGACAGTAATGTCGGGATCCGTCCCGGCTGCGGCGGTCTCAGTATACCGCAAGCTATAGCTCGCGGTATAATGAGCTTTGGGTCACGGGAGGATGCTAGTTTGTGTCCTCCCATGACCCTTAGGAGAACTATGGGGAAAAACACTTACCCCACAGTTCTCCTTTAAGAAAAGTGGACACATCATCATCATCTATTCCAATAACATAGTAATTCTCATATCAAACAAAAGTAAGTCTTTAAAAAGTAATTTCACCCTTTAAAAAAAAAAGTACTAAATGCACAGTTTGTAAAAGAACGTAAAATGGTGCATGTATCATTTCTTTGCATAGGAGACAGTAAAGCATTCCAAACCTGATCAGTAAATCACATGTGCAATGCTCTGCCTCCTGCAGACACGTCACCTTACTATACTGAGACACGTGCTTTCAGTTGCAGCATAAAGAGGAACATCACCTCACTTGGATTCCATCAAAAAACAGGAAGTTACTCTGCTGCCGTGCATGATGTCACTTATAGTACTTACATTCAGCTTTGCAGGTGGAGCCATAATCAGCCATGCCGATTATAAAACGTAACAACAGCCGGCAGGGTGAGGAACACCGTGATTCTGGTTATTTAAATATATCTATACTAAACAAAGGGCAGAGGACATACATTCGTAAATTATTTTAGCAAATTAAACATGACTAAATAAATTATATTTTACCCAAAGGAAGTATAGACTCCCTTTCTCCCTGTAAATAATTAATACAATGGGATACACCTATTTACTAATATCTTGCATAGTCTCCATAATTCATCATTACTACTCGTTTGAAGTCTAATCGCTACAAATCCACCTTTGGGAACTTTATCATCCACATTGGCTATCTTATCTATTTCAGATCAACAATGCAAGTATGAGGGGAGTGGGAGAGTCCTGGACAGGCAGCCTCACTCACCTGTACTCACATCAAGTAAGGGTTGTGAGATTGAGCCAGTGCTGTCTCCAGTGGATCCTCAAACTCCTGTCTTCTCTCCATGGCCAGAGGAGGATATGGGCCAAGGGTCCCCCATCCTGACCCTTTCAGTTATAATGACCCTAGTGTTCCTGAGCTGCATGAGCCACAGCCATTGCCAGTCAAGCCGTCAACAACTCCCATCCATCCACCACTACCACCTATCAAGCCATCCCCACCTCCTGTCCAACCACTGCAAACTGTCCAGCTACTGTCCACTGTTCTCCCAAAAGTTTAGTATTATTCAAAATACATATCCTAGTTATGTACTGTTGATAATACTTACCCATGAAGTCTTCAGCTCCTCAAGTATGATTCTGTATCATTGTTCATCATCCATGTTTTTTTCAAGTGGTACTACATTTATAATAAAGAGAGAGCGGTACATAAATTAATTGAAATCAATAATGGAAGGTGTAATAAGCAGGCAATGGAAAAGCTGTTCTCACCTGTTTGCACCTCATGGCAAAGTAGTTACAGACTCTCCTTCCTTGGCATGGGGAGGGGACTTCCAGAGTGCAAAGTGACAACACTGTGCCGTAGAGAGTAATACTTCGAGAGATGATATTGCCTCAATCGAAGTACAGTCAGAGGAGTAAATAAAAAAGTTTGTTTTCTGGGAGTATGGGGGATGCAGAGCCACAATGCATGGCTATATTTTTCCGTGTCTGTCTTATATTTATGTAAATAATAGCAATTGTTAACAGCAGCAGCACCATTGCCTCCACCAGAACCACCACCACCTAGTAGTACTACAAGTACAAAATTAGCAAACAGAAGGGTTATCTTGCAATGCATAACAGACAATAATACATCTGTGTCACTTAAAGATAGGTTTTGTAACTTGAAGCAAATTCAATGCTCATTGGACTCAAAGTGCACTGTTTAACCAGTTGACATCCGCGGTGTTAAACCCCCTTCCCATCCAGGCCATTTTTCAGTATTCAGCGCTGCGGTACTTTAACTGACATTTATTCCGTCATGCAGCGCTGTACTGAAATGAATTTTATACCCTTTTTTACATTGACATTAAACCTTCATTTTCTATTATTATTGATGGAGGCCAGACTTCCCATAAAATAACTTTCTTTTGCACTCTATATTTCTTATTTCCTTGTTCTCTAGTGGTATCCAGCCGCTACCCCAACCACCCCCGCACAGGGCCCTTCATCAGCTTGCCGACTGCTGTGGAAGCACCCGTACGTACACGGTCAGATTCATTTTTAACCTTAATGAAGAGAATGCATTAAGGCAAAAAGAAACAAAAAAACCCTTCAGTGCTACTTTAAGTATTGAAACAAATACTCCCATATCAAAATACAGCAGCTTGATTAAGCCAGTGTAGGAACAGAAGTCAACATTGTTCATATACATCCAAATAAGATATTAAAGTGGTATTATTAAACCCTCACATGTTTTTAAATAAATCACTGCAATAAAATGACAGACCCAGAGAGAATAAGAAGAGGGGCTGCATGACTGGGGGGAGGAATAGTCCCCGGAGAAAGGGTTAAAATAAAAAGGAGGTTGCGGAGGAGCCACATGGGTTGGGACTGTAAGGGCTGGGAGCATTCTTTCTGGAAAGTCGATGGAGAAAGCAGGTTGTCTATAGGGGCTATAATAAATTTCAATAAATACATAAAAGCAATAAAAATGCTGCGTAGGTGACCAAGCATTTTGAAATGGTAGACTGTGTTTGCTGTTATACTATGTCAAACAAGCCGCCAACAAGATTTCAACATTAAAAAAACTTGTGTGATGTAAGGATTGCTTTTCATTAGTACATGTAATTAAATAGAACATAAACAAAATGTAACAAAAAGTGTTTAACCACTTGAAGCCCGGGGTGTTTATACCCCCTTCCTGGCTGCGATACTTTGAGTGCCAATTTTTTAGTCATGCAATACATTTTATACCATTTGTTTGGGGACACACAACGCTTTCTTTTGGTGGTATTTAATCACCACTGGGGTTTTTATTTTTTATTATATTAAGAAAAAATTACCGAAAATTTAGAAAAAAAATAATTTTCGATTATAAAACATTTATTATTATCCAATTTTTTGGTAAAATATAAGTTGGGGCCACGTCAGGTAAATAGACACCAAACATGTCAAGCCTTAAAATTGTGCGCACCCGCAAACTCTAAAAAAATTACCATACCCAAAATCGACCATAGGCGATGCTTTGAAAGCTTTTACCGCTCATCAGTTTAGTGTTATTAGCAGACATGTGCACCTGCAAAAAATTTGTTTTCTTTTGATTCGGATTTTGTGTTATTTCCTTTTTCGGGATTTGGGTTCAAAAGTCAATTAATTTCGGGATTCGGACGAAATTTGTTAGCAGGAGTCTGTACGAATTGTCGTTTTGTTTTCGTTTTGTTCGTTCATTGCAGCAAAGTGACATTGCTTCAGTCACTGAAGAATGCTATTTGTGATCTCCCGAATGCCAGTCGGGTCTGTGAGCAGAGGTGTCATAATACTTTTCATATGCTTCTAGAGAGGCAAAGCCAGCTGTCACTCACTCATGCAGCTGGGTGGATCTCAACTGTATTAATGGGATCCATCCTGGCTGCAGCGCTCTCGGCATGTAGTGGACAATAGCTCGCTACATACAGAGTTTTGAGTCACGGGAGAACACAGTATATGTACTCCCATGACCCAGAGGAGAACTATGGGGATAAAACGGCTACTCCATAGTTCTCCTTTAACATTAATTAACATCAGTCCCTGACATCAAGGAGCTCATAAAATATTAAAAATGCCTTTGCAGTTAGAAGAGAAAGAAGAGGAGGATTATTCTGCATCATAGGCAAGAGCAAGGTAACCCAGTTTTGGCAGGTTGACTTTCAGAAAAGCCATTTTCTCCAAGAGGTGGGGAGATATTTGTGATCGCTGGGGGCAGAGTATGTTACCAGTAATAGAAAATACACGCTCACTTTGCACTGTGGTTGGAGGACATGAAAGGAGCTCCTGGGCTACCTGGGACAAGGCAGGCCATACACTCTTCTTGTCATCCCAGAATCTTAAGGGATCTGTACTGGGGGGGGCAAAGGAGGTTCGGCAAGGTAGGAAAGGACAATGTCAGCAGCAGTTCTTTCCTTTACAAGGGGCTGTCTAGTGGGTCCCACTAAACTCTTCAGTGTCTCTGCCCACAAATCCTCTGCCCCATTGGACTGAGAAGCACTGGTATTGTCCGATAATACAATATCACCAGACTCCTCTAGATCCTCCTCTTCTTCTTCCTCATCTAACTGCATATGCATTTGCCTCTCAAATACCCTCTGTATCAATATGTCCCTCCAAGTGGTGAGGGAATTGTTGTGTAGTGCCACTTTGCCTTTTATCCTGGGCTCACACATTGTGGCGAGCATTAACTCGGGGAAAGTGTCCATGACCTCATTTAGACGCCGAGTGAGTTGCTGCTTCAGCCTCATTAGAAGGCAAGCAACATCAGCAAGTGTATTGCCACCAGGCAGTCGGTCCGTATGTAACAGGTAAGTATCAATTTTATTAGACAGGTGAGTGAAGAGGGGGATGACTTGTGCAAAACTAGCGCTGTCTCGGCTTAAATTTTCAGTCACAGCCCGGAAAGGTCTAAGGACAGTCACTACCTGTTCAATGATGACCCAGTCCTCTCTGCTTAGCTGTCCGGAAATGCCAATAAAATGTTCACATGCCATTGCGTGAATTGCCTTTTGTTGTTCTAGCATGCGCTCTAGCATATCCAGGGTGGAGTTCCACCGAGTACCAATGTCTTGCTTAAGGCGGTGTTCCATGAGCCCAGCCTTTCTCTGCTCCTGCCTCAGCAGATGAGTATCTTTGACACTGCGATGAAAGTGTCCAGCTATTTTTCCGCATGATTCTAGAAGGGCTTCCAACCTTCCAGACTGACTGTCATTTTTAAGAGCAGCCTTCACTACCAGATGCAAGATGTGTGCTGAACAGCGCACACCCACAATTTTTCCATCACGGAGAGCCTTTGTTATGTTAGCTCCACCATCGGTGACAACAAACCCCATTTGTGCCTGGGTACCTGCTCTGTCCTCTAGCCAATGCTTGACCATGTTCTGCAGTGTATTTAGGATGTTATGTGCAGTGTGCTGCTGATCCAGCACCTCTGGATGGAGGAGGAACGATTGTAGCCCTGTACTGCCCAGCGTACCGGCAGCAAGTGTATGTGAGGTTCTTGCCCCCGAGCTTGATTGTGCTTGGATATCTTGTGACACACTGGGCTGCCACCAATGTGCAGTCAGGGAGAGAAAGGCATGCTGGCCAGATGGAGCACTCCATAAGTCAGTTGTAAAATGCACTGACTGGTCAGTAGCCTTTCCCAGCTCCTCCTTCAAAACTGCTACACATGACAGGTACAGTGAGGGCACTACAGTTCTATTAAATGTAGTGCGTGAAGGGACTTTATATTGTGGTGTGACAGCCTCCATTAGCTGCTTGAAGGGCTCCCCTGCCACCAAATTAAAAGGAGCACCCCCAACAGCTATGAGCTGTCCAATGAGGCGTGTAATTTTTTGAGACATCTGTCTCATCATTCCCTTGGAATGCACAACACCAAAATGATCCATAGTGAGCTGGATGGATTGCTGTCTGATGTCACTATGACCTAGTGTGCCAGAAGTGGTTGTGAGTGTGACACCGTTACTACTATTAGTGATAGCTGGATAAGACTCAACTTTTTCTGCTCTAAGCAAAACTGTCTGGTGGTGGGTGCGAAGGTGTTGGTTCATTCCTGAAGTGGTGAGATGACCCAAAACTCTCCCACGGCTGACTTTCTTTCCGCACAGTTTGCATTTAGCTAAGCGACCATCACCCAGTGACACGAAATGCACCCAAACTTTTGATCGACGGCAACCATGGCGGGAAGAATCTTTGGAGGCAGTTTCCTGACTTTCTTCATTCGCACATGTAATAACTTCCTTAGGTTTTGAAATATAATTTCCTGTGGACTTTGCTGGTGTGCTGTCTCTCTGAGAAAAAACAGCAGCAGGCCTAAACATGGCAGGGATAGTAGTGGTTACTGACCTTACAATGGTAGCGGCAGCACTAACTCCTTTTTGGATGGGAGACTCAAAAGGAACTGGAGAGACACGTGTCACGGGTGATGATCTTTCAGGGGAATACAACAATGGGGAATCAGGTGTAATATGGACAGGGGAATATTCTAAGTGAATTGGTTCCTGATCTAGATTAAAAGATAACCCAGCTTCTGCAGGTTCTATGTTTTTAAAACAAGACTTGTCACCAGCAACAGATGTAGGAAAGACTTGTTGCTCAATTTCATATTGAGGCCTTTAATCTGGGGTATTAGTGGCACTAGCAGCAATGGAGGTGGAACTATAAGCATGAGACATTTCCTCCTCATACTGCAATATTTCAATTTTTGGCTGCTTAAAAGGGTGTTTGCTAGAAAAACCCTGCATTGCTATTGACTGGCCTCTCTTATAAAACATACTTGGTGTCACCATAGTATTAGAACTGCCTGTAGCAGAGGTGGCGACACAACTGGCACTAGTGATTGTGCAGGTTTTTCTGGGGAGAACATCCTGAAACAGCCGACGATGACTAGATGACATTGACAACTGCTTTCTGGTCTCAGCGGAGGACTTCTCAAACTTCCTACTGGTAGAGGATTTAGTAGGTAGATTTTCCCTCCCTGTTACTTCATGTTTGGAGGGTGGCCTTAGGTGACTACTAGTGTTAGTGCAGGTAACACTGTTGCTACCTTTCCTTTTTTTAGGCATAGGGACACCTCTCCGAGGAGGCACAAGAGTATGCATACCACTGGTGGAGGTATTACAATCATCTGTACCTGCCATTGAGGATTCAAAATTATTCACAACAGATAATATTGGTACAAGACAGGTGGTGGGGGTGGTGGAGGTGGTAGTGGTGGTGGCGATGAACTGCTGCTTGTAACAAGAGGGCTGCAATCCATTAGAGATATGTATTATGTATGAATGTACTATAAATTAAAAGAGAAAAAAAAATTAGATTACAGACAGAAAAAGGGGCAAACATATGATTGAGAATTTTAGCCCTGAAAATCTCTCCCAGAAAAAAGAAAAGAACACTCACAATGTTCTGTTGCTCTTCAGCTTCATTGTATGATAGCAGTTTATGAGGTGTGCATGCATTTGATTAACGAACAAATACAATGAAAGAATGTGTTAATAAATTTGTAAGTTGCAAACATTCGTTCACTACGATTTTGACAAACCACATGTTTCTTACAGCCCCAAAAAAATAAAGTTGCGAAAATTCTTTCGGTATAAATGAGACACTGAGAGCGCAAATCCGGAATTATAAATGGTTTGGTTTTGTATATTTGTGAAAAAGTGGTTTTTAAAAAGTGATACACTTACTTGTGGTGTCAGGGATCTGGGCACGGTGGCGATTCTAGCGCTGCAGGGAGTGATGGTTAAAATTTTTTGTTCAATATCCAGTGGTCTCCAAGTGGCAGAGTAGGGATGAAATAGGGCTTGCTTTAGGGGTTGTTTATGGCGGCTGGGAATGGTGTCATCAGTTATAGTGATGAGCTCAGGGGTCAAGGACTGAGGTAGAAAGCAGGTTGAATTCTATGTGTGCCAAAAGGCTGATGTGTAAACTGCCTCTGGTCTTCGTGTAGTATATGTTCTAGAGGTGATGGAGTGGAAGTGACAGTCGATTGGGAAGGGGAGTGCACAAGTCATTCTGAATTGAGAAAGTTGGTCGGATGTCCAGTGAAACATCTTCAAGAAAAATACAGAAAGTCCAGTTGCCTTGAAGTATTTTTTACAGAGATAGTGAGGAAGTTTACATAAATTAAATGATGCCTATTATGAACAGTGAATTAAGCAGCACCTCAAGAAAAGGAAAATTACAAAATGTGGAGCCCCTTTGCGCATGCATAGCAAGTCTCAGTTGCAGATAATTATATAAATTAGACTTGTGTAAAGAGAAAGTTGATTAAACATATTGAAATTATTGCGGGATACCCCCACTATACAATTAAAATATAGTAAAGATACCTGCTTCCTTCCATGGCTTAAAATCCTGTAGCTTAGAGAGTTCAGTTAAATAATCATTGTCCCAAATGGTGGTCTATATTGTAAGATTATGAAAACCTAAAATATGTTTAGCAGATTCCCATATCTTGTCAATAAGAAGGACAGCGGGAAACATTAATAGAGACTTAGAATAGGCTGTAGTCCATAGCAGATTAGCACCTTGGAACAAATATCATATACACTATATTGTCAAAAGTATTGGCTTTCCTTTACGCGCACATGAACTTTAATGGCATCCCAGTCCTAGTCCGTAGGGTTCAATATTGAGTTGGCTCACCCTTTGCCGCTATAACAGTTTCAACTCTTCTGGGAAGGCATCCACAAGGTTTAGGAGTGTGTCTATAGGAATGTTTGACCATTCTTCCAGAAGCGCATTTGTGAGGTCAGGTACTGATGTTGGACGAGAAGGCCTGGTTCGCAGTCTTCGCTCTAATTCATCCCAAAGGTGTTCTATCGGGTTGAGGCCAGTACTCTGTGCAGGCCAGTTAAGTTCCTCAACCCCAAACTCGCTCATCCATGTCTTTATGTACCTTGCTTTGTGGGTTTGTTTTTTCCAGATTGATTCTCTAAAAATGGAATTGATGTGCTTAAAGACTTTCATAGGGGTCCAACAAGGGAAGTTATGAAGAATGTACAGAAAGTGGGGCATCCATATCATCTTCACTCCCAGCCACTGGAAGCTTACACCCCCCAAGGGGGGCAGAAAATTAAGGATTCATAATTGTAGCCTATAGCCTGGCTTTACACCTTTGTGTGGCATTATTGCAGCATGCACATGTCAGTAAGTTGCAGTGCCATTCATTATAAATGGCACCCCTATGAACTAAGTTAACAAACCTGAGCTGTAGCACACTGCAATGCACTACAGACGTTGGTGCACTGCATTAGGAAAAAAGGTTAGGTCCAGTTTTCAATGTGCTAGGGTGTGTAGGCAGACAATTCCTAATAATATGGGCTGCAATAGCATAATGCACATTAACATGCAATGCACAAGAACACAACACAAAGGTGTGAAGGGGCCTTTAGTGTTCGGCAAGGAACCAGCAGAAACACCACACTATATTCAATATGCAGGTTCCTCCACTGCATCCTGGTCCTTTAGAAAAGAGAGATGTGATTTGCAGGGCATGGTCAAATGATAAATTCACTCATTTACCCCCACAGGTCATATCATTCCCACAAGATAAATTTACACAAAAATAAATCAGGTCATCTGCTGGGTATTCATCACCACAGAGTTGAATTATATTTAATGTCACATAGCTGGCTTTTCTGTTCTTTCATCTACAGCATAACCAGGTGGTGGTGGTGGTGCCTGCATGTAGGATGGATAAAATGCTGGCATTGCTCCTTAAACTATTGATACTGTTGCCTCATTGTGTATCACAAACACCTACAGCAACAAAAAAAGAAAAGTTAATCATCATTATCATGCATTGAGTATGATCAATAAACCATCACCAATCAGCATGCACCATAAAACTTTAGAATCCAGCTTCATCTTCCTCATCTTCACCAGCAATACCATTCCTAAGATAATATGTTTTCATTCATAACCATTTTCATGAACAACATGGTCATCATCATTGACTATCTTTTATTATTATTCTTAACATGTCAGTAATCAAATCCCAGGGCACTTTAGCAATAATCCATTAAATAAAAATTATATGTCTCTATTATAAAAACAATCCTTTTTTGATATCAAATGACATCAAAGCTGGCAGCTTTTACATCAGATAGGGAAATCCAGGTTTCAGAGCCCCTGTTGAAAGGGAGTGTGGCCCCAGAAACACATCAACTATTGCAGCAGTTTGTTTTTTGTGGGTGCTAGAGCTGTTGTCTCGATGTTTTAACCTTCCTATTCCTGCTTGTTTATGGAATTGTATGTATATGCTGGCTTATTTCCTGTCGTATAGTGAAGGGGAATGAGGTGGTTATGTCCAGCATGGTGATGAGTAAGAGGTGGTTATCTCCAGCTTGGTGGTGAGTAAGAGTATATATATATATATATATATAAATATATATTCAGTAGATACACAGATACCGTTTTTTCGGTATCGAGTACGAGCACTGATACTTATATTTCGGTACTCGTCGATACCGGTACTTCCGGTAGCATAGAGCCGTCTTCCCGAGCAATCAGGAAGCAAGGAAGGCTTCTTGATTGCCCGGAAAGCCGACTCCATTGTGCTTGCCTGGCTGGATGCTGATTGGCCGGGAAGCCGGCTTCCCTGCCAATCGGCTTTGAAGCCGGCCAAACAGATCTGACAATATGGTGACACGACCCCCACCCTGCAGGCACCTAATTCCCCTCACATAGATCCTTAGCATTCTTTAACTTACCAATCTCTCGGCCAGCTGGGCAGACACCGCTCTCCCGAATCTGCCCACGTCTCCTGTGTGTACAGCGCACACGTGATCGGCCCTCAGCCTGCCCAGCGCTCTTATTCAGAAATCCTGTGCATGTGCAGTAGTAGGCTGAGGGCCGATCACGTGAGCGCTGTGCGCACAGGAGAGGACAGATCTGAGCTTGGAGAGCGGTGTCTGCACAGCTGGCCGAGGAACTGGTATGTTAAATAATGCTATGGTTCTATGTGAGGGGAATGAGGTGCCTGCAGGGTGGGGGTTGTGTCGCCATATTATCAGATTTGTTTGCCTGGCTCGACACTGATTGGCTGGGAAGCTGGCTTCACTGTCGACCAATCAGCATCGAGCCAGCCAAACAGCATCTTTCCTCGCAGCACTGCTGGTCAGAGGAAATCCCTTCTGAGCGGAAGTTTCAGTATCAGGAAAGGTATCAGAGCATTTGGGCGAGTACGAGGACCCAAATACTCGGTATCAGCACCGATACCAATACTAGATACTGAGTATTATTTATATATATAAAAAAAGGGGAACTTGAAGAGCAGGAGAGATGGTATCATCCTGCAGGGACATACTGTATCGGGGATGATAGGGGACTCCGGCCGGCGCAGTGACAGGGAGCACTCCAGTACCATACTTCACCAACTGCTGTCCCCTGAAGGCACTGCTTAATGTAAAGGTAAATGGTACCGTACTTTACCGCGCTGTCCACTGTCTGATGTCAGTACTGCTGGTACTGCTGTCCGGTACTGTGACAGGCGGAGTGATACCAGATAGCTTTGGATTGTTGTACATGAATAACTTTAGATTGTTGTACATTTTGTTGCACATAAAAAAAAAAGACATCCCCTGAAAATAAGACCTAGTGTGTTTTTGTGGGGCAAAAAAAATATAAGACAGTGTCTTATTTTCGGGGAAACAC
>NW_017307512.1:458192-482976 GCF_000935625.1 Nanorana parkeri
ATATATTTATATATATAATAATCAGTTTAATACATATTGTGTTCACTTTAAAGGGAACTCTACTAAACTGGTTTGTGCATGCAGTAAGCAAAAGGAGCAAAGTGCTCTACCTATGTCAACCAGCCAAAATCCCTCTTGTACTGGTCTGCACTTTGTCCTTGACTTTTGTTTGACTGACGGTACTGTTCTTCTGTAGAAATAAATCGAGCTTTATTAAAGTTTGAATGCAAAGGGAGCTAAGAGTAGCTGAAAGCATGCACATTGCTTGTCTAATCAAGCCCCGTTTCCTCTGGCATGACCCAGGAGTCAGTCTTACCTGAGGAACACCTGGTACGTTACTCAGAGCGAGGCACCCATAAACACTGAGAGACATGGACACGCTGAAGATTAGAAGATTGTTGACCAGAGCAAGAACATGCACAACAATGCCACCAGCCTGTCAAATAAATGCAGCTTTGTAAAAGAAAATCAGTAAACAAGGGGGAACTCTAAGACCATGACCTTAAGCTTTTACAGTGTACAATTTTATGGATTTAGTATCACACATTGGTAAATAGTTTTCATTACCTGTTTTGTCTAATGTTTGTGTAGGCTCCTAAAATACCTATTCTGTGCAGATGTTCAATCTTTGGTAACCCTGGTGTGTAGCTAAGGCAACCCTTGAAATAACTTTTAGGTCACAGGGAACCAATCCAAATAACTATTATATCTGCAACTCATAGGATATTAGTGTGAGCAGTACGTGAAAGCTATATATAAAAAAAAAAAATAGGGAATGTGGCAGACTTAACACATTTGAAACCCAGGGCTACTCTGTGCAATTTAATAATTTTCAGTAATTAACGAAATAAAACAAATAATATTGCTGACCAAAAAAACAAATGCAGACTGTGAAAATTATAGTGAATGGTAGCCAGTGATGTGCCCATTGACAATGGAGTCACTGTAGTGCCCCTATATACTGGCTGTCAATGTAGTGCCATCTTACATTAATTGTGATTGGCATGCTCCATTACATTGGTGGTTATTGGTAAAATGACATTACATTAGTGGTCAGTGAGAAGAAGACCTCCTTACATTGGTGGTCAGATGAGAAAGGCCATATCACATTGGTGGTCAATGAGAAGAATACTCTTTACATTAGTAATCAGTGCACAAAATACTCTTTAAATTGATGGACAAAGGGAATATTGCTTTTTACACTGGTGGTCAGCGAGAAGAATACCCCCTACAAATAGATCAAAAAGTCATAGGTAACCCGTTTGAGAGGCAGAAATATTGCCTTGCTCAAGAAACCACTAGCAACCTCTAAAAGAACACTAGGCTTCTATGGACCCTGGATTAGCAAAAGCTTGTCCATGGTGTTGTCACAGTATCACTTTCTTAACCCCTTCTAGACCCCCATTCATGGAGCTCCTCCAGGATTTGCACCATTCCCTAGAGCTCACTTTATTTTGATATGTAAATGGACCAGAAAAAGCTTTGACAAGCACATATGCACCTAATTTACCAAAAAACAAGAACTGTCCATATAACCCCATAGCAACCTGTAAATTCAAAACCATGCTGGAAAAAGATGATAATATCTCACTGCCTGTTTTGTGGCAATTCAAACCTTTTTACCCTCTTTGGAGGTATGATATCTAGTGATATCTATGATATCTAGTCTATCAATGGAATGCTTCCACTACCTGCTGTATAGATAGCCACAGGTTGGCTTACAATGCAACTTGGGCAAAATGGATAATCATGCAGAATAGTACAAACCCGCTGATATGACCATGATGTGCAGAGGGAGACACAAGAAAAACAGTTTCCTTACTTATTCCCACTTGCTGAAGAACTTGTTTGCCTTTGCCTTTTGCCTGTGCGGCTGCTTCCCGAGATAAGCTACCAAAAGAAAGTCCAGTGTATCTAATAGGGATGCACCGTTACCGATACTAGTATCTGTATCAGTGCCGATACCGAGTATTTGGGTGAGTACTCGTACTCGCCCAAATGCTCCGATACCTAGCACGAATACTTCCTGTATCAGGAAGCTGGGAAGCGCATCATTACACGCTGCCGGGTTTCCTGATTGGCCAGGAAATGGCTCCATGCTCTCTCGTCACTTGTGATGAGAGAGCATGGAGCCGACTTCCCGGCCAATCAGGAAGCCGGGTAGTGTGCAATGAGGCGCTGCCCGGCTTCCCGATTGGTCAGGAAGCTAGCAAATCTGGAAGCCGGGCTCTGTGTAATGACGCAGCGCCCGGCATTCTGATTGGCCGGGAAGCCGGCGTCATGCTCCCTCATCATCTCATGAATCATAATATTAAGAAAGTGACCTTAAAGCATTAGTTTGTATTGCTTTAGAAAAAAATGTGACCTGTCCCTTTAAGAAAAAGTATCGGTAATTGGTATCTGCGAGTACTTGAGCAAAAGTATCGGTACTCGTACTCGGTCTTAAAAAAGTGGTATCGGTGCATCCCTAGTATCTAGTGTTCTTCGGGGGATTGTGGTGTCGTTCGCTGGTGTGGGGCTTCTGGTAGGTACAGACCAGGGTGTCCGACATGTGTGCTAAGGAAACAAGAAAGGAAGGGAACCAAAGCACCACAACCTAGCGCAATGACTTGGGTTATAGGACACGGAGTACAAACAATATTATACTCACATGTGAGAGGGTGGACATGAGCTTCAGCATGGAAACATCATAAAGGTTGTGGTGAAGGTCATGGTCGCCAATATCCTAGAGGACCTACACCCACCCCAAAAATACCACAACCCTTACGATGTAATTCCGAGCTGAAGCTCATGTCCGCCCTCCCACATGTGAGTAAAATATTGTTTGTACTCCATGTCCCATCACACACAAGTCATTGCACTAGTTTGTGGTGCTCTGGTTCCCTTCCCTTCTTGTTCCCGAGATAAGCACAAGTCATTGCAAGGACTCATGGTGCTAGACATGCAGGGAAATGTAGTTTTATTGCCACTGTCATGTGAAAATAATGATAATATTGATAATGAGAGCTGAGTTTTACTTTAATTAGCCCATTGGGCTATCCTTCTCTGCCATATCAAGCTACCATTCAGTATTTTCCACATTTATACTTTGACAGTATAGTCATATTACAAAGTATGCACTAGCTCAAAATACTCTGTGGTTTTGACTCTCTGTCTATTGAGGTAGATGATAATAGACCCCTAGGAGCAGGAGGTCATGTTAGGGTGTATCCACGCCTCAGCAAAGCACAAAGGGGCAGATATATTAAACATCGCCAATTGATTAAGTCACTGGTCACACAGGGACGCCACCCATGTAGTATATTGTTTTATTAGGATTGTGCCATAACATGTGGAGAATATCTTTTTTTTTTAAATCAAGTAAATTTTTATTAAAGTTTTACAGAAAGTTATAACACATTGTCATGTTGCAGTCAGTACAGCATGAGTTAACGCATAAGAGCATAATATCGACAGCAATCAAGACACTAAGAATGGGCCTGTAGGGGGTCCATGGGTAGCAGAGTGGACTTAGTCCAATTAACCTTGAGACCCGAGAAATGACCAAATCTGGAGAGCAAGGCCATAACCTCCACGAGAGAAGATTGAGTGTCCGCCAAGAATAATAGAGTGTCATCAGCATATAACGTAATCTTCTCTTCATGGGAGCAATCCGAAAGTGTCTCTATACAGCTATCAAGGACCGTGGCAAAAACAAAAAAGAAAAAATAACAGAGACAAGCACACCAATAAAAACAAAAGGCACAATAACATTCCAGGGGCCAACCATGGTAACAAAGAGCCGGTTCGATCCAAAAAACAAAAAAAACCAGTATGGCGTGTTCCACGCAAAAGAAAAACAGAAAAAAAGGCCGCGTGGAAGGGGCTGGAGACATAGGAGTCCACAGTAGTGCGGGCAGCCATCCGCAGATACTCCGGCACACATCTTAGGATACGCAGGTAAACATCTTCCAAAAAGGAAACTAGATCTCAGAAGTATAGAACGGCAGTATCCGCCATAGATGGAAAATAGCAGCAGAAGATCAGGGGTCTCTATTCTTGCGGGACATCTTATCGATCCAGACAGAGGCGGAGTTAGGGGAGTCGAAGAAGACAGTTTCACCATCCGCGATGACCCTAAGTTTAGCAGGGTAAAGCATGGAGTACTGGTAATTGAGTTGACGAAGTCGTCGCTTGACCTCCAGAAATTTAGCCCTCTTTTTCTGGACCTCCTGGGAGAAATCTGGGAAGAGCATGACTTTGGATCCCTCCAGGGAGATTTCCCCCATCTCACGAGCCCTGCGGAGGATGGCTTCTTTATCCCGGAAATTCAGCAGGCGAAACAACATAGGGCGTGGCGGACCACCAGGTGGTAGGGGCCGAGTTGGAACCCTGTGTGCCCTCTCTACCATAAACAGGGGGGAGAGAGACTCTCTGCCAAAGGTATCAATCAGCCATTTTTCAGCAAATAAAGTGGGGTTGGGGCCCTCCATCCTTTCAGGGATCCCAACAGCTCTTATATTGTTGCGCCGCAGTCTATTTTCGATATCCTCAGTTTTAAGGGAGTTCTCCGCGGATCTTTGAAGGGCGGACTTGAGGTCCGCCTGGATAGGGGCATTAGCATCCTCAAGATCACCAAGCCGACCCTCCAGGACTGTGGTCCGGTCGCGGACCTTTTGAAGGTCGTGCCGTAGGAATGATATATCCGCCCGCATCCCCTGCACTTGGTCTGTCAGGGAGGATATGGATGAGTTGCAGCGTTGAATGGCCGAAAAGACATCTTTAAGCGTGGGCTCTGGGGAAGATCTGCGGGGCTTATTCTTTTTTTTCTTGGTAGAGGGGGCAGCACACATGTCACTCACCACTCCATCTTCAGGATCTGAGCCGTCCGAGCCGGTGGCTGAACGGGAGGCCAGCGGGGTACCACCGCCTGCATCCGTCACCCGCAATTTGCGGCAGGGCCCTCTCGGGGTCCCCCTTGCAAACCTCTCGAGCCTCGAGGCGACATCCCGGGAGCGGCTCCTCTGTTGTTTGCGAGGGGTCTGGACAGAGGCACGCGAGCCGCGGCCATCTTGCAGGTCGATACCGTCAGTGAGGGCCTCATCGTCCGTTTTCGTCATCCCAAGAAAGCGGAGGGTGACAGAATGGTAGCTGACAGTCCCAAGGGGTCCGGTAAGTAGACAGACGAGATTTAGGTGTCGACTGCACGCAAGAAGGGAAGATGTAAAGGATATTTTCAGGATTTCGTGCCGGAGCTCTCTCAGACACGTCCGCTCACATGAGTCTCCAGGCCACGCCCTATGGAGAACATCTTTGACTCATGATATCAAAGGAGTGGGGGATTATCATTCCATAACTACTATATTACAAGCGAGGTCTTTACTGATTCCAGCTAAGTAACTGGAGGTCATTCAGAAGGCCTGGGAACTCTAATGGTGCATAGATTTCCTCCTTTGCAATAGAGTGATCTGGTCAAATGGCACTTCAGTGCCTCTCACCTTCCCTTTATTACCAATGAAGGGAAGGTCATTAGGACTGACCAGAAAAAGCCACTAGGACTGAAGCGAAATAAACAGGATTTTCAGATATTGAGAAGCATATATGTCAATCATCTTCCTCACATTTGATAGCACTGGTGCTTTGTGATTGGAAATTCAAGCACCCAGTGCTGTCACATAGGGTATGGCAAAGGTCCTTAGTTTTATTGCTACTTCAAACAAGGGACAGTTTCAAACAGCGAAGCAGGACAGTAATAGGGAGGTGACCATGTGCAACTGGGGAGAGCAACAGTGAAAGTTAATCTAAACTTTTTATGTTGAATAGATTAGGGGAGTCTGTTTTTTTATTAGGGATGCACTAATACCGTTTTTCAGTATCATGGACAAGTACCGATTTTTTGCTTTCAGTACTCACCAATACCAAGTACCGATAACGGTGCTTCCGCTGGCATGGAGCCAGCTTCCCGATCAATCAGGAATCCAGGCGGCATGTCATTATCCACCGCCTGGATTCCTGATTGTCAGGGGAAGCTGGCTCCATGCCAGCGGAAGCACCGTTATTGGTACTTGGTATTGGTGAGTACTGAAAGCAAAAAATCGGTACTTGTCCACGATACTGAAAAAACGGCCATGTTGTTTGGCCGGCTCGATTGTGATTTGCCAGGAAACCGGCTTCCCAGCCAATCAGGAAGCCAGGCGGCAAATCTTCCTCTGACCGGAAGTTCTGGTATCGGAGCATTTGGACGAGTACCAGTACTCACCCAAATACTCTGTATCGGCACCAATACAATAAATTTATGTTCACTTTTTCTGTCCCATAAACACAGCCGGAAGTGAGAGGAAATATCTCCACAGTGACAGAAACCCCTTCTTGGACAGTGTCCCCTCTAATCCGGTCCTGGTGACAATTCCAATCCTTCATTCCCAGTCACCAGGACAAATAGTGAATCTTCCCTAGTGGGTTACACAGACAGCAATAAAAGCCTGACAGCATTTAAAACAAAACAAAAAAAGTTTAGTGTTAGATACACTTTAAGTCTGTTGCTTTGCCCTGTACAAGCCAACTCATGGGTTCGCGTTAAACATGACATTTCCAAAACTCACAAGTAATAGCAGAGTGTTGTTTCATGTTAGTCATTGAATAATGCAAAAAATTTGGAGGTTAAGTGACATAATGTCTGTGGAAGGAATTTAAGGAAGGTTCCAAAAGTGTGCACCTTTAAAGTGAAATTAAAGTCACAATTCCACCCCCCATGCTGCTTTAACGACTTACCTTAAATGAAGCCTCTTGATCAGATCATCTTTTTCTTTTCAGTAGTTTTCAGGAGTCCCTCTAGCGCTGGTGCCGGTCTCTGATCCAGCGCAGACTCCTCGGGTTCCACTGTGTGTCTGTCTTCTCCCTGCCGAAGATCTGTACTGCGCATGCGCCCTCCCCATCATCCTTCACTGCCGCTCGAGAAGCTTCAGATCTTCAGCCATGAGCGAGCGGCGGAGATAGAGGTAAATATTTACCTGTTTGTTAACTTTTTTATTTTTTTAATGTTTTTGCATATATCTACTGCTTGCTAGGCTGTAGATATACAGTATGTAAAAAAAATACTTTAATACGACTTTAAGTTAGCAAATAAAGGGTATTACTTAACCAAACCGTCTGCAAAATACACAATATCACAATTTCTGAGATAAATAAGTTTCCATTCCTAGTACACTCCTCCTTCTCAAAGACAGATACACTTTACATGATTACAAAGAAACAAAATATGCTTACAAAATCTGGGCAGTAGAATGAGTGCGAAGTGCAGTGCTCTACAGACAATATTACCAGATCCAGGGAGGCCAATATAATGCCAACACCGCTCATGACTGCACTTACAACATTCATGCCAAGAGAACCTCTTACCTACAAGGAGAAAAAAAAAGAACAAAATGAAGACTTCAGACTTTTTATTGTTAAGTTAGGGCTATGTGAAGATAATTGGATAACTGTAATTTAAAAACACTTTAGTTCTTTTAACCTATCCAGGAACAACAAGCGACTTTTCAGGTCCCCCTTGGCAAAGCACCCTCCCCATGTTGAGGGCATTGGCTTGGTTTGGTGCACACTCCCTCCCCCCCACACTCCTTTCCTGTTCTGTCAGGCTGCTGCTTTGATCAAGGGTCTAGTTAGGGATTTTAGGGGGACCACATGCTTTTTTTTGTTGTTGTTTCATTTTTTTCGGCGTTGGAGTCCCCCCTGAAATTCTAATAGACCTAAGGGATCTGGTATGAAATGGGGAGGGGACTCCAGTTTATTCTGAATAACATATAAATATCTAAATAAAATTTGGATGGTTTCGAATTTTCATTATAAAAAATTTGGATACGTTCGGATTTGTTATTTCTTTCATTCAGCAATTTGGATGCATCTGGATGTCTGAATATGCCGATATTTGTGCAGATTTCAATTCTGAATGAATCATACATGCCTTCTACATTGTGGATTCATGCAGGGTCTGCCTACTTCCAGCAATCTGTTTTTTCCAGTAAATGCCACTTGCACAAAGACATCTCATGATTACTAATTACTGGGGATAAAATAATTTTATGTGATTTGGCAGAACTGTGTAAATGTAAAGACTTAGTGGACAGAAATACAAATTATTTGGCAGGTAAAACACCTTTCATATACAGGATATCTTTTTTTTTTTATGTGTATTTAGCTATTTGTCTGGGGTTCAGCTTTAATAATGATGTTTTGAGGACACATTGTTTTCAGAGCACCCTTCTAATAAGAAAACCCAACAGTGTCACAATATGACCCCTTTGTTTAAAAAAATCCTCATTGAAATTTCAATTATAATCCTTGTATTATTACTACTACTTACGTGCAGCTAACTCAGTTTACTATGCCTATATGTATTAATACTTGCAAGACCAAGGAACATGACCCTGCTCTCAGATGTATAATCAGGGCCGGATTTGCCACATGGCCACTGAGGCCCGGCCTCAGGGCGGCAGGGAGCAGAGGAGCGGGAGGGGTGTGGAATCTCCCGACGCCCGGGACATGCAGTTCCGGGCGCCAGGTGGGTAGTTGTTTTCTACATTTAGCAAGCAGGGCTAAATGTAGAGCGGGGAAGCCACTTGTTCATTTACAATACAAGCGATCTTGGCGATCGCCACGATCACTTGTAATAAGACTGCTGGTCCCCCCGCCTGAAACAACCGTGTACCTCACTCCTTGCTAGCCGCCTCTCTCCGGAGATCTTCATTATGGAGAACTGGTTGCAAAACAGAGAACGTCAGTTCCCCGCTCTGCTCCGTGTAAACAGTGAGAGGGGAGAGCTGCACTCGTGCTGTGCTAGAACTCCTCAATAAAGAGAACCTGTCACCTCCAAATGCTATTACGCAGGGGCTTGTTAGCTTGTGTGTGATAGCAATAACGTTAAAGTGACATTAAAGTTAAAAAAAAATTGATATCCCCCCCATGTTAATGTTAGCACTTACCTTAAATGATGTCTCTTATTCCTATCTTCTTCTTCTTTCCTGATGTTTTCATGTGTCCCTTCAGCGGTCCCTGCTCTGTCTCTCCGACCCAGCGGTGTCTGCATGCGGGTGCACATGGGTGCACGAGTCCATAGACTTACCTTGCATCTCTGCTCGTCTCCCGGCCGAGAATCCAAACTGCGCATGCGCCTGCCCCAAGATCCTTTGGGGCCGCACAAGCAGTTCCTGATTCTCGGCGCGGGAGCGCGCAGCGTTAACGAGGTAAGTTTAAACCGATGTTAAAGCGTTTTTTTTTTTTTACTTTTTGCCTTTATCTACTGCTTGCTAGCAGTAGATATAGGCAAAAAAAATGGAGGGTTTAGAACCCCTTTAAGTAAAAAATAAATAAAATAAATTAAATTGTTAAATAAGTAAAAATTAAAAAAAGAGAGAAATAATAATTAAAATAAAAAGGTGATTAAAAAGTAAAAAAATAATAAGAATGGAGGAACCTGGACTTGGGGCAGCTGAGAGAGTAAATCCGGCTCTGCGCATAATGCTTCCACTCCTTTTGAGTTGATAGCTTCAAGTGACGAGACCTACTGCCCTAAGTTATTTGACCTTCCCTTCCTTGTCCCCTCTCCCTTCCCCTCCACGTGTTGTTAAAATTCCACAACATAATTTTACCTTTTTTGCATTGACTTTATTGATATTCACTATTGGACAGACTTACATATTCATAACGTTTGCTTATATCATGATGCTATGTTATGCATGGAGCTTGCCCCACTAACTTGGTAATTTTGTATGTATCTCCTGGTGATATCATGTTAGTACCTCTGTGCTACACACACAAAAAAATCATGAATAGAAAACAAAACGAAAACCCAAAAGTGCCTGCTCTCTTTTAGATTTCTTCTCTCTCTAACTAAAAATCCAAATGGAGCCAGATAAGTTAAAACAGGGAAGTAGCATGTCTCTTCTTACACATTCATTGTCTGGTACGAATAAGACTCACAGTGAGCTATTCATTCACAGCATAGCAGTAAAATGACTCAGCAAAGATGGCCTAAAAGCAACCTAGAGGACACCACCTGAAGGGGAAATAACTTTTTAGCTACACTGAAAGTCAGCCATTTTATATTTAACCTTTATTTTATATTAATTATATGATTTGTTTTCTTGTTTAGTGTATATGAAGAAGACAGTTGTTAACAGGTATTTCAAGAACAATTGGAACAGAAAGCCAAGCTGGAATGTGTGTGATTATGATGGAAACAGCATTCCAATGCTCAACTCAATTTAAAGGAGAAGTATGAGGTGAGTGCTTTTCACTCACCTCATAGTTCTAGCCGACCTGTGACAATGAGACTGTCACAGGTCGGCTCAGTAGATCGGGAGGTGAGCGAACACATGCCGGTGTTCGCTCACTTCTCGATCCTGTCACGGCTCTCTGCCGTGACAGGGGAGGGGATGGATTCCCCCCTCCCCGCTCCGATCCGCCAGCGCTGACTGGCGGAACGGACGGGGGAGGGGGCGGGTATAGCTGGCTCTGCCTCTAGATAGGCAGATCCAGCTGTCACTCACGCAGCTGGGCGGATCTCGACATCGATGTCGGGATCCGCTCCGGCTGCGACGTCTCAGTATACCGCGAGCTGTAGCTCGCGGTATACTGAGCTTAGGGTGATGGGAGGATGATAGTTTGTGTCCTCCCGTTACCCTAAGGAGGACTATGGGGAAAACCCCTGACCCCATAGTTCTCCTTTAAAGAACAACTCCAGTTAAAACTTTTATTGACCCTTACAGTGGAGCTACCCCAGCACTGCAAGGGTTAACTGCTCATTTTTGCCTAGGGTCAAATACTTGTAGGTAGGTGCAGTACGGCCAATGGCCACTAGATGCCCCCATGGGGCCCTGGAGATAGATGCAGCTCTGGCCTGGGGACACTCTGTGTCCTAGAAGAGTTGATTTATAGGGGGCGCCCGAGAGGAAAAAGCAGGAGTTCTGTTCCGGAGTTCAGGACAGGAGAGCAGAAGTCTAAGACTGTATGCAGAGTCTCCGGAGGGAGACTGATTCTAAAACATAGGCTGGCCCATGGGAAGGACAGGACCAGGCCTAGGACTATGTAGAGCTATAGAGATTCCCCAGTTTCCCCTGGAGGGGGAAACCACCGAGCTAGGACTGACAAGGATGGTATTCCGGAGAATAGTGAGAAGCTGTAGTACTGACGATACTTGCCAGTGGGCCTCTGGCCAAAGTAAGTCGTGGACTCTGGGCTGCACCTGGGCTGTTCTTCTCTCTCTCTAATCTGTATCACCATGCAACTAACAAGAAATGTGCCGTCATCCCACTCGAGGGTGGCTGAACGTATGCTTATTGTCATGTTCATAATTTTCAAGTAAAACCAAGAAAAGACTATCTGTGTGGACTGGTTCTTCTCCCTCCAACCTCTGAGAAGGTGGGGTTCTATAGGAGTGTGATGTTGGACTGTATCGTGGCTGTAACCATCCTGAGGAGATTAGGTGTGCAATGGGGCTATGCCCGACATAGGGTGCCGTTCATGGTGGCCTTTCTCCCTACGGGGGAGGAAGCGCCGCATACTGCCGAGGCGGTGGAAGCCATGAGGCCCTGTGTGCGCAGTACTACACGTGTGAGAGTGTTTGCACGAGGCCAGAGCCGTGGCCCCTGACCGTGGGGTGCCTGGTGTCGAGTTGCATACACGGGGTTACACAGAACCAACCCAAAGGGAACACACACGCAACACCCCGAGAGTGAACCCTGCCTACATACTCATCTGAACCTCCACACTGGCTTGCTATCACAATACTCCCTCCTGTCTGTCTCCTCCTATGCTGCAGCGATGGTATGTTCCTCGGTGTCCTCACATCCTATGCAGTGTATTGGATGTGATGACATGAGTATCCTTAGACCATTGCAGCAGAATTGGAGAGAGGCTCCAGGGACTAGTCTAAGAACTGACAGGCTCGGAGAATCGGGTAATTATAACTTTTTTTTACCCCAGGCACAAATGAGCAGTTAACTCTTGCAGTTGCCCCACTGCAAGGGTTAATAAAAGTTTTAAATGAAGTTCTGCTTTAATCCTGCTGCATTTTAGTTAGGGATACTGAGTATTTGGGTGAGTACCCGTACTCGCCCAAATGTTCCGATACTTACCTCCGATACCGGGACTTCCGGGCAGAGGGAGATCTCCCTCTGAACAACAGCGCGGAGGGAGCATGGAGCTGGCTTCCTTTCCAATCAGGAAGCCGGGTGGTGTGTTATGACCCGCCTCCTGGCTTCCTGATTGGCTAGGAATCCGGCTCCACTTGTTGCTAAGCAGCCTGTCTTCCTAACCAATCAGGAAGTCGGACGGCATGTAATGATCCACCTTCCGGCATCCTGATTAGACAGGAAGCAGGCAGGGTTGTCAAGTAAAGCCGATGTTCTTTCTTTAGAACAGTGGCTTCACAGGCAAACAGGAAGCTGGGCAACGGGTCATGATCCATCGTCTGACCTGATAATCGGGGGGCACACGGCAAAAAAATATCGGTACTCATACTAGATCCATCCCTACATTCTAATGTAACTAGGAATTCCACACTCTGATGCATATGTAACCGTGGACTCGTTCTGTTATATTATGTATTCCAGGACTCATCCACTGCCTAAAAAAAAAAAAATTACCTATGCTCAGTAAATCAGAATGATATATTATAGACAGTTTGGTGTGTGTTCATTCTCTTGTCATTGCAATATTGTTATCATATTTGATATCATAATTTGAGTCCACCAACAACGCCACTATTGACAGCAAGTAGTTTAAACTCTTATATAATATTACAAAATGTTACCAGACTTTAAAAAAAATAATATTTGAGTTGTACTTTAAAGGGCTAATATTGAAAATGTTTGTTAAAAAGGTACATACCCAACAGATGGATGGTTTAGATTGTGCTAAAATTGCAAGAATTCCTGTAAAGATATACTGCAAAATAAATACATATAAAATAATAATAATTTATAACATTTAAACACAAAACCTGCTAAATATCACTGAAGTTGTACTTACAGTTATTGTGGCCCAAATGGGGTTTCCACTTATCAGAGAAAGTTTGAGAACAGTAAAGATCATGCCAATTCCCATGATTGAATTAATTCAGGACTATCTACAGGAAAACAAATTAAATGTTTTAGGCCATTTAAAATACATCATGTTCCAGTTTACTCATGCCATATGTCTTACTCATATTTGCTGACTATACTGTATTTTCTCAATTATATCCCCCCACCCTTTGTTGTAAAAGAATGTCAAGGGTCAACTCCTTTACTTCTCGTCCTGTGTGGGACAACAGGGGTATGGGGGAGCTCTACTAGCCAATCATGATGGCCAGCACAAGCCATGACCAAAATTGACTAGTAAAGACCCCCCTCCACTCCAGTCGTCCGGCACCTGGACCTGGACCAAGGATAGACAAAAACAAGAATCCTAACCATTGTCTTGTGTGCTAAAAGTATAATCCAAGAGGAAAGTGTCACATACACTTTATTATTATTTTTATAATACAGGATTTATATAGCGCCAACAGTTTGTGCAGCGCTTTACAATATATGGAAGACATTACAATCACAATACAATTCAAGACAATAACTTGGATTATACTTTTACCACACAAGACTATGGTTTGGATTCTTCTACACCACCACCTTTTGCTGTTTCCTTTTAACCCACTTCCTATCATATTTCAGATTGTGGCTCCCACTAGATGAGATGAGTTCTAGATTTGTTTATTTTTTTGTTTTTTTTAAGAATGCAGTGGGCTTTAAGGCTCTTGAGGGTTAAGGAAGCTCTTTAAACTATCGGGGACCTGTTTTGGGCCTATAGTCCCCAGTGTGTTGCAGTAAAACACGGATGCTTCATCAACACACATTGATGCATCAAGCACGGTGTAGTGAGTTGGGGTGCCATTCATTTTGCATGGCACCCCAACACACCTATACAATGCACCACAATGCAGTTGCATTGTAACATGCCACAATGCACAGATGTGAACCATCTGTGAGTTGGAGGTTCTCATGGTCATATTTCTGGTGTTTTTTTGCAGAGCACTTGTGCAAGATCTGGCACAGGCATCACTGGTAGGCCGGCACACAGAACAAGGAAGAAGATGCTGACCACCAATTACGTATTTGTTTTTAAAGGAGAATTATGAGGTGAGTGATTTTCACTCAGCCTCCAAATCTGAGCCGACCTGTGACAATGAAACTGTCACAGGTCGGCTCAGTAGATCGTGAAGTAAGCGAACACATACCAGTGCTCGCTCACTTCTCTATCCTGTGCCGTCAGAGAGCCGTGACAGGGGAGGGACGGGATTCCTCCCTCCCCTGTCCGATCCTCCAGCGCTGACTGGCGGAACGGACGGGGGAGGGGGCGGGTACAGCTGGCTTTGCCTCTAGATAGGCAGAGCCAGCTGTCACTCACGCAGCTGGGCGGATCCAGACATAATTGTCAGGATCCGTTACGGCTGCGGCGTCTCAGTATACCGCGAGCTGTAGCTTGCGGTATACTGAGTTTTGGGTGACGGGAGGATGCTAGTTTGTGTCCTCCCGTTACCCTTAGGAGAACTATGGGGAAACGCCCTAACCCCATAGTTCTCCTTTAAATGGTGGCACAGGGTTTGGAGCAGAGGCAGGGTGGGCCAGCGGATTGGGGACAACCATACTAAAGGGGCATGTAATTGTAAGTAATATATTTGTTTTTATAAGTAACTTTTATTTAGTACTGGTAGTTTATTGAGGAGGGCGAAGGTCCACTTTTAGAAGACTTTAGTACTTACGCCAAGTGCAAATGGCTTGCCTTTCAAAAATCTCTGATGAACAATGGTTGGTTCTTGTGGCAAAGAAACATCGGCAATCCATTGAGCAGCAGCATTGGGCATGTTCACGGCAGTAGGAGCTTGAGGGGCATAATACACATAGGACACTGTTTGGGCAATCTCTATTTGAGTTGAATTTGGAGTACTCAAATCAGGTTCTTGACATAGGATGTTGGTTGGCACCGCCTCATAAGTGAATGCATTGCTGTCAGAGGTCATGTGTGAGGTCATAATGGAGAATGTTTCTTGACAACTCTGGAAATTTGTAAAGGACCAGAGTTAGCAAAACGATACAAATACAACCAATTCTATCAGCAACTATGAAATACATAAGCAATCCATCCCTGATAAGATAATCCTCCATAATAATGGTTGTTAAGAAAAAGGAACTGAGCTGTTGTATTAAAATACAAAATTGGAATATCAATAGATGTTAAAATAGTGTGGGGGTATAGCTCAAATGGGGCTCACCTTCCCTGGGAAAAAAGTTAGTCCAGGCAGCAAAGTTCTTTTTCAATCCTACTAGCAGTCAGTTTTATTTAACCACTTGATGACCGCTGTGTTTCACCCCCTTCCTGGCCAGGCCATTTTTCAGTATTCAGCGCTGCGTTACTTTGACTGACGTTTATTCCGTCATGCAACGCTGTACTGAAACGAATTTCATACCATTTGTTGGGGACAGATAGAGCTTTCTTTTGGTGGTATTTAATTACCAGTGGGGTTTTTATTTTTTACTATATAACAAAAAAGTACCTTAAATTTTGAAAAAAAACATGTTTCCCTATAAAATGTTATGAAACATTTATTATCACCCCAATTTTTTGGTACAATATAAAAGACGGGGTCAAGTCGGGTAAATAGACACTAAACATGTCAAGCTTTAAAATTGCGCGCGCCTGCAAAATCGCAGAAAATGACCGCAACAAAAATTGGCCATAGGCGACGCTTTAAACGTTTTTACCGATCATCAGTTTAGTGTTATCAGTGATTGATGGCCCTAAAATTATTGCTCTCATTGCGACGTTCGCGGCGATATGTAACATGTGCGGCATAATGGGCGCAATCGTCGTTTTCGTACATAGGCGCACCCGACGCATGTTTGCGTGTGTATGTGGGGGGAGGGGCGGGGGACTTTAAAACATTTGTTTTTTTTTTTATTATTATTTGTGAATATGTTTTTAGCTTCTTTATTTTCTTTTATGCTTTTTTTTTTTTTTTTACCTGGTCCCAGCCGCACCGGCCACAGCGGGTTACGGGACCGGCGGCGAGGAGACGGCGGGACATAGGTAAGGGAGGGCGCACACCCGCAGCTCCTGCAAGCGATCTTTAGAGACGCCCGATTGCTTGTATGTAAACAGTCATCGCTGGCTGTTTACATGCTCACAGTTTTCCCTCTCGTGTGCGCGCTGAGCGCCGCACACGAGAGGGGCAGGACGTCTTAAGACGCCCTCCCGCTTCTAGCATACTCCCGTCTGGCTGTTCACAAACGGCCATGGACGGACGGCGGTAAAAGTTTGCCATAAAACAACAAAAAACAGAAAATAAAATCTTGCCATCCAGGCTCTGACTAAACAGGCAGGTTACTCTCTACCAGGTGGTGAGCTTATCTCAGCCACCTCACAAAACAAAACAAAAGTACTTATTAGCACCCTTTTTACTCTCACACATCCAACCTGTACCTCTCTCAGAATGCTGTCTGAGTCCCAGGCCAGAGCAACATCATGCTTCAGCCCTCCCCTTTTATCTCACCTGGATAAGCAATCATTAGGCAATTAACTATCCAGGTGAGAGACACAAAACCCAAGCTGGATTATTCAGACCCAAAGTCAGCCCGAAAACCCGGTCTGGGTTCCGCTAGTCCTGTACGTAGGACAAAAAGCGAGGGGAAATATATCGCCCCTCGATGACTTCCCCATTCCTCATGTCACAATAGTTTAAGCAAAGAATTACCAAAATTCAACAAGTCATACAAAGAAACCCATGCTTGGTTGTAAAGCATTGTGCTTCACGTCTTTGGTCTTAAAGCCCACCTCTGGGCAAATGTTGTGCTTCCCCACCAATTTCTACACTAGCAGCCCCTCCCAACAATTCATAGTTTCAAAAAATCTAACTTTTGGCCAACTGCAAACTCTAGCAGGTCTACCCTTTAAAGCTGACCATACACTGTACAAACTCTTTATAATCTACTTTAGATTTAGAAAAACTATAAAACATGAGGATGAATCTAAACAATTCCTTAAACTGCTATCAAATTAGGCAGACCCTTGCACTACAAAGGTTATGGTATATCTAAAAGAGATTCTACAATCAGATTGCATAGAGCAGTGTTTCTCAACCTCTAAAAGTACGCAAAATGTTGAGGCACCCCAGTCTAAAATGTAAAATATGTAACTGTAAAATTTAATAAACAACATGTGGATCCTTTATAGATATAGTAGACTCTTATCCCTGATAGGGATCTGGAATATATTTTAATGGGGAACACCATGCAAACAAAAAAAAGGTGGGGTTCTCCATTTGAATTCACAGTCCCCCTTCAAATCAGGAGCACCCCTAAATTGAAATAGCCAATAGTAATGTAGCAATGTATTTCAACGGGAATTTCTTTTTTTTTCCCCCTCTATTCTGACATTGCTCCGTGTCAGAATAAAGAAAAAGAAAGACACAGCAGTGTTTTTCTCTATTTACTTTTTTTAAACTTTTTTTACTCTTTTTCTGTTCTGCTCGGTCCCTCTGAGGGACCGGGCAGAACAGCCGAGCCGAATGCCGCTGAGCGGCATTCGGCTATTCACTCACTGCTGTTCTGCATCTATGAGAATAGAGCGAACAGCAGTGAGTAGCCTGCCGGAGGGTCGGCTCAGTCAATCCAGATGTTGGATCGGCTGAGTCAAACTCCTTCTGCACTTCGGGTCGGCCAAACATGCTGAGCATGTTCGGCCAACCCGAAGCCATGTGAAGCAAGCCGATGTACGGCTGATTTCAGCCGATGTACGGCTGAAATCAGCCGTACCAGCCTGAAGTGAATAGCCGAACAGTGTTCGGCTCACTTCACTTCAGGTCGGTCATTCACTCGGCTGCCTACGGCAGCTTAGTGAATAGACCCCTGTATCTCTTATCTCTGTGTCTTATGGTTGTTTACTTTGCAAATCCCCCCAAGGTTGTCTCATGATCTTTACTATCATGATTAGTTTTGTAATTTGTATATGAGCATGAATTGAATTGGTTTATGCTCCGCCATCCCCCTTTTTTTCACATATAACCTTATGTTTTAACAATAAACCTTTGAATATCGAGTAAATACACACTTTGGTGTGACTCTTTATTCCCTAGTACTTGTTTGAAGCTGGCAGCACAATCAAATCCTGGAAATCTTAACAAGTAAAGTCCTACCTGGGGTCATGGTTTTGAGTCCCACTAAGGGTTCGAGTCCCTTCAGTCGCTTTCCTGAGGAACCCTAACGATTCATGTCCAATGGGACATGAAGTAATAAAAAACATTTCAGTGGAATAAAGCACCAATAAGAACCCCTTTCTAAGAAAGATTAACGAAAAACTCCAGGAAAACATTTTATTAACCCTTGCAGTGGCGCTACCACCGTACTGCAAAGGTTAGGTGCTCGTTTTTCGCTTTTGTCTAGGTTAAAAAGACTGAAAAGAGCTTTGTCAGTCTATAACAGGAAGTGCTCTTACAGGCATGATCTCTAGTTGAGAAACTTTGCAACAGATTCACAAAAAATATCTATAAATTGTACACAGTGAAAAAGAAATGTTGGATATACATACACTTTAATTTGGTTTGATGGAAACTTATGCTAAAAAAATACGGAGGGTTGAAATCTGCTGACCTGCTTCTGGAAATGCTACACTTTCAGTGTTACTGCCCTTGAATATGTTTGCAGAACCTAAAGTCAGAAGAGTGAAGTCAGAGCTCCTGAAATGCCATATGTCATATAAATATTAATAGAATTAGGTGTACTCACCGTTTATCTGCAGATTCTTCTGACTTGGGTTTGACTGGAATGGTCTTCCTTCTATGACTGGTGCTCTGCGATGCTTGTTACCTTTCTTTTACCTCCCTGCCCAGTTATACATTACCTGACCTCTTTTGTAGCTGGCAGCTGGTTTAATTGGGAAATAAAATTATATTGATTAAAGGCGTTTTTCTACCACGTATGAGACAGTCCTCTTGGAGAGTTTTATCCTTGGCACTGCCATCTCTTTAAAGAGGGACTCTGATCAAAAATAAAACTGATTTTTTTTTAACCTGGTTGTGCTGCCACAGCTATTGTTATTTTCTTCTATTGCCATTAAACTTCTATGTATTCCATTGCATGTTATTATGTTGTGGTATGACATTTAGTGGTGTGCCTGACATTTAGTGGTAGATTAGTGCTACTACAACTTGTTTTTCTGTATATATTGGTATTATCGACTGTTCTTCCCCTCTTGTTAAGTGTCAGTTGATATAGGAGGTTATTCACAAAGCTGCCGAAGGCAGCCGAGTGAATAACCCAACCAAAGTGATGTGAGCCAAACTACATTTGGAGCCCCTTGACATCAGAGACTCCTCCATTCACTTCAAAGTCTCCCTTTTACATTAGAAGCCCCCCCCCACACACACACACTCTTTACATCAGGAGCCGTGATGTGCGGGGTCCCGCACTATATGGATGAATATTAAATAAATAAACAGCGCTAATTAAAGTGAATACTATAAATCAAACAATGGATAATATATATAACCACCAATTAACTGACATATAGCAAAGTGCTGAACAAATCAAATCAATCATAAGTGAAAAAGGCCATTTATCATGAACAAAGTGTTATTCAACCTATCCTATGTGATTAAAATAAGTGAATATTGATTAAGTGTTTCATATAAAAGAATATAGGTGATGTGTCTTTATGATGAAAAAAATGCAATTTCCGTGAGTTATTGGAAAAAAATTCCAATAAAAAAAGGTTTGTGAAAACAACAAAAAGTCTCTGTAGTGCTTCAATCCGTTCCAAGTGAAGAAAAAATATAACGAAATATTCCAACTGTTCCGTGATATACACACAATCCTTATTCTGGGGAGTGTATTAAGATCAATACATATCCCCTAAAAGTGACTACTCACCACAGGTATCCGGCTGTAACAGACAGCCCCACACGTTTGTATTTACCGGAGTAGTTGGTCCGGTGTAATTTGCGGGCACCTTCTCTACCGTCGGTTTTCCAGATGAAGGATATCCGTTTACTCAATTCTAGACATCAGATCAAGGGCAGCTGCACACTCCATGTCCACTAAAAATCTTCTCTAAGCCAAATTCATCAATGTTGTTGTCTCAGACACTGCAGCCCACAGTGGGAAGGTTTCAGCAACAGAGGCAGTGTTGTCAGTTGTTAGGGTGACACCCTCCGGCAATTTGATTTTTTGCCACATGTGCTCCAAGATGGAGATTCTCATAGTTTAGAGTTAGGACCGCACTATATAGAGGTGCCTTGGCGCGGCTTTCACATTTTCTGCAGAAGACGTGTATCCAAACCTCTGTTTTTAACCTTAGCGGTGAGACAAGTTTTTTTGCATGCTGGCTTGTGAGTGTGCTGGGAAACTTTTTGATATTACTTTTCTGAATGGCTCTCACCCTCCCTGGATGAGTGTCAACTGCAAACTGGTCTCATTATGATGTCATTGTACAGCTGCAGTCTCAGTAATTATTTGGAGGGAGGTTGGGATTAAAGGATCATCGTTTTCCATATATAAGCTCAAATAAGTTTATTTCTTTTACCAGTAATCGTTTTCAGTAGAGTAGGGAAGGACTAGAACCTCTATGAAGTTTTGTTGTTGTTTATGTTCCTGTTGGGGCGACCTCCCCTCACGTCCCCCTTCACATCAGAATCCTACCATCACATCAGTCCACAGCAGTTCTTTTCTAAATGGATCTCACCCTCACTGGATTAGTGTCGTTCATTTCCATGTTGCTGTTGGCCACCCTGCACCAAGGTATGACACTGTGTGAAAATTTCAAGGCACCCCTGAGGAAGCCAGATGCCACTCTAGCTAGGAAAGCTGGTATAGTGTATGGCCAGCTTAAGGGGGGCATCATTTATTTCACCCCTGGACTTTTTTTTACAGATTCTTGAGATTCAGGTTCAATGTGTGGCTGATACAGGGATGTGCGGTCAGGGGAGGCAGGTGAGGCAGAGCCTCACCTAGTATTATGGAGGAAAAAGCTGTCAGCTTCAAGTCTGAAGCTGACAGATTTTTCTCCATTCAGATCGGCTTCTATCAGGTTACACAGCAGGGAAAGCCTCCCCGCTGTGTAACCTGTTATGGATGGAGCACTGCCTGTTAATTACAGGCATCCCTGCATCCGGCTTTTGACAGGTAGTTAGGTTACACAGCAGCAGGTTTCCCCACTGCTTGTGTGACCTAACTATTGAGGCAAGAGCTGTCACAGCCTCTACTCTTTGTTAGAGGCGTGAGCTCTGTGGATGGCTTGGACCAATGGCAAAGTGCTATTGGTCCAAGCTGTCCAATCAAAAAAAGGAAAAACCACTGAGGCCATCGATCTTGATACCTTAGCAGTGACGATCAAGTGAGGGACAGGGAGGCTACTCGCTGTCTGCTCCCTTCCTCCTTCACACTAACTTGGGGACCGGGTTTGGGGTGGGGCTTCAGTGGGCAGAGGCGGGGCATGCTGGGGGCAAGGCTGAGGAATGCCCTTACACGGAACCAGAGGTACCGCACGTCACTGGGCTGATTTGTAGTTGCACTTTTATGCATTATGAAGCTATCAGCAGGCTTCTTCTTGCAGGTTAGTCTTGGTATCAAGTAAGATGATCGGGCTCAACAAGATAACCTTGTCAAAGACAATGACCTTCTTTCCTGAACTCAGAGAAATGCTAGTTTTCTGGTACTCATCGGTAAAGCAGCATGCAGATTTCAAAGTCAGGGTGAAATCACAGCTTCTGTCCCAGGTCCATGTCTCAGAAAGCACTGATGTTGCTGGGTAATGATGACAGACAAACAATCGCCATTTTCAGGAGGAGGGCACTGCAATGGCTGGCTGCCTGCCTATGTTTCTCAATACAGTGACCACTAGCTAATTAACCCATGACTGTTTTAGTTTTCTCCAGTGACAGGTGCACCTTAAAGTAAATTCTCACAAACCAGAATCAGCAATAAAAAAGTGGAACCACCCCATCTATATTAGCCTTCATTTTATGACAATTGCCACAAGAAATATACCTCCTGGCTGTCCCCCCATCAAAATTCCACTGGATTCCATGCTTTCCGAGTCACTGATCATGCTTTCAACATTACCAGTCATCGAAATAGGAGAGGATTTTCTTTGGAACATACAGGCAGAATTTTTGTAATATAACCATCAACATGACATGCCAGTGGCATAACTATCAGAGGCTCAACCAGTGTAGTCAATCCCGGTCCACAGTAAGGAGCTGTAAAGTTTATGTGCCCCTTCTTGTACACCCACCACTTCGTCACCCACCACCACTTTACTAAGTAGGTGAATCACTAAGGCTGGGTTCACACTTGGGCGTTTTTCAGCGCTGATCGAAGCACTGAAAAACGCTCAGCAACTGAAATCCCATACTTTTCTATCGGCATGGTTCCTACCTGGGCGTGTTTCAGCCCGTGGCAACGCGTTGAAAAACGCCCTACGCCCAAACAAGTACAGGAGCTTCTTTGGGTCGTATTTCAGTGCATATCCATTGTTATTCACGAGTGTGGCTCAGGGTTAACAAAGTGGTAAACCCAAGCCACTCTCAGGAATACAGTGTAGGTCTTACCTTGTCCGTGATCCCCTCTGTGTCCACCTGCTGCTGTCGTCTTCCGGGTTCTGTCCCTTACGAGCGTGTGTGTGTGTGTAAGTAAAAGGTTGCTGAAAGTATTTTTGTTTTGTGAGGTGGGTGAGATAAGCTCACCACTTGGTAGAGAGGAAACCTTCCTGTTCAGTCAGAGCCTGGATGGCAAGGATTTGTTTTTTTTGTTTTATTATAACCTTTTTAATAAAAACTGACAGCTAGTCAGATGAAAAAATAACTTTTGCTGCCTGGACTACCTTGTTCCCAGGGAAAGGTGATCCCCATTGAGGTGGTGAATAATTGCAGATAGCTGGGAGGCACCTGCAGGTGAGCACTGGAGTTGCAGGTTCCAGCACCACCCAGTGGTGGTATGGTACCTGACAGCTCCTGGCTCCCTGGAAACACCTGCAGGTGAGCGCAGGAACAAGGTCCTGGATCCAGTAGCACCCTGCACAGGCCAGCGGAAGTCCCAACAGGAAGGCAATCGGCACCAGGGTTCTGCGGCGTATACCCCCCAGCACTGAGGAGCCCAGGTTTTAGCGCCACCTGGAGGTGCTATGGTTCCTTTTTGTTTACTTAATCTAGATTTCTCCTGGGACTTGAAATGTTTGACATATGGGGAAGGTTTTGTGTATATATTCTGTTCTGTGATTTAATAAAGGCAGTTCTTGGTTTTTACCCTAAAAGACTAGTCCTACCTGGTTATTAGGGGAAGGTTTGGGCTGTTATTATGATTTTCCGGTTCCAGAGTGCAGGAAGCTGATTTAGGAAGGATGTACCCAGTCGGGGTAACAGGCGGTCCATCACAATTGGTGGCAAGTGCTGGGATCTGCTTCCTCCCTACGGAGCAGACTAAACCATCAACAGGATCTATTTCTCAGCTGGCTGAGGAGAAGTGACTCAAGCAGCCATGACCCATGATACCAGTTTGTTGTTTTCATTTCTGGGTGTCTGAAAATTCCAAAAGTGATTTGCAATTCGACTCCCTTATGCAAATGCCATTTTTATGTTAATATATTTTGAAGAGGCATGTTATGCATTTGAATGATGTGCTTTATGTTGTGACTTCCTGTAGGATACCTGGTAAATGACCTGGACTCATTTCAATGTTGATTCGTATCTTTGAAGCCTTTGATGCACTAACATATCTCGGATGTATGTCTTTTAGTTTGGAGTTCCTGGTGCACTAATGCCTATGATATCTGCATACGATTCAACAGATGGGGATCTTTAAGACCTTTTTGGAAAATATATGCATATGCTTGGGATTGTGTGTGTGTGTGTGTATATATGTGATTGTATGTATGTATGTATATACAGCTGAAACTCGAATAATTAGAATATCATGCAAAAGTAATTGCAGTAAGTGCTGCAAAAGGGGCCCAAACCAAGTACTGAGTACATATGCATGTTTGTACTTTTCAGAGGTCCGATATTGTTCTATGTACAATCCTTGTTTTATTGATTGCATGTAATAATCGACTTTTTTGAGGTTGTGGATTTGGGGTTCTTGGGGTTTTCATGAGCTGTAAGCCATAATCATCACAATTATGACAAATCACGGCTTAAACTATCTTGCTTTGCATGTAATGAGTCTATCTCATATATTAGTTTCACCTTTTAAGTTGCATTAGTGAAATAAATGAACTTTGCACGATATTCTAATTATTCGAGTTTCACCTGTATATGTGTAAATGTGTCCACCCTGTAAATTTGTAATGTGGATGAAATTTGACTGAATATGATATACCATAAATGCCTCCTATGACTAAGATATCGCTTTATAAGACCTTTCACAGTGTGGTGTCTATGTGGTGATACAATGAGACATGTTAAATATAATGTGATATTTCTATGCTGACAGATTCTTCTATGCCAGAAAAAAAGGGGGCATTTATACGATCTTGCATATATTTTGTGGAATGTGGAAGCTTTTGGATTCAATATAGTACATCATATCAAATTGATGTAAATGTTGAGGTTCAATCAGGTCGTCATAATCATGTGTCCTATTATAATCATGTGACTATGGGAAAAAAGCTTTTGAGGGGATGTGAATGGGACATTTTTAATTCTGGAGATATATATGTACTGTATGTACAGTATGTATGTATGTATGTATGTGATGTATGTGTGTGTATATATATATATATATAT